>NW_027518624.1:306700-308805 GCF_049243985.1 Paroedura picta | reverse complement strand
CTTTGCTGCAGTCCCCATCTGCAGTGATCTTGGAGCCCGGGAAAATAAAATCTGTCACTATCTCCGTTTCTTCCCCTTCTATTTGCCAGGAATTGAGAGGGCCGGATGCCGTGATCTTTGTTTTCAAAACAAAGACGTATACGTATATGTATACGTATAAAAACCCCGCTAAGGTCGAGACTGCGGTGCACAGCACTCAACCCTTACGGTCCGGAAAACTGCTCGCCTTCCTCTTCCCGACTGCCGAGCCCTAGCGCCCGCCGTGTCCTTGGAGACCCCTGGCACATTGATGAAACGAGACGAAATAATTCACTCAAGGGAAGAGTCCCCAGTCTTCGCTCCGGAAAGCTCACCTGCGGCCACGGTTCCCAAAGGCCGGTCGTCTCTCTCCCACGCTCGGCGAACATTCCAAACCGCGCGGTCCGGCCTTCACGGCCGCACCTCGCGGACGAACGTTCCGAGCCGCAGGCTCCGGACGAACCACGCCTCCGCACCCGTGCCCTCGTTCGTCGCCACGCCACCGCGACCTCCCACGCCGCACACGCACGTTCCACCCCTCGGCCTTCCTCTCCTCGCCGCCAGCCAAGCCCCGGCGCCCCGTTCTACCCCCCCTCCCCCGGCCGGTTAATGACCTCGACGCCACAGCCGGTCGGAAGGAGCCTCAGCAGCATTCTTTGGCATCGCTACGCAGAGAAATATTTGCGTCTACGTATTTGCATCCCCTCGATGTCCCACCCCCCACCCCCCCACCCCGAGAAGAGCTTTTCTCCTGGCACGAACGAACGCTTTCCCCTCGAGGGAAGATTCCGCCGCATCCCACGCCATGCCATGCGAGACTCCTGGCTGCCCTGACTCTGTCTCGCACATTGCCCCTTGTACGAGCAGTGTCGGGACGACAGCTTTGTCGCTTTGCTGGGAAACAAGCCTTCTGTAAGTAAACCTTGCCATTTCGGCTCCCCGACAAAGGCCCCCCCCCCCCCCCCAGAGGCAGCCACTCCGGTTGCCAGAGTTTTAGCAAAGACGCTTTTTATAATATGCCGCCAACCTTGTACCTTGTCCGTTCTAGTTCATTTAATAATTTCAAGATCCGGTCGGTCACGTAGCCCCCGTGGCCTATCCTGTTATTTTGTCGAAAATTTCAAAACCTATTTTATATATTGTCTTATAACATACTCTGTGCCAGTAAAAGGTTGCTGACTTGACCGGTCCCGAGCCTTTGCGCATCAACAGGGGGGGACGGAGAGAGAAACAGTTCGCCGGAGAGCTGTAGAATCACAGGGTCGGACGGGGACTCCCAGCCCCCTGCAGGACACAAGTCCGAGCCCAGGTCTGCCGCGTCCCGGCGCGGGCGGGGCGGGGCGGGGAAAGAGGAAGCGGGCCCGGGGCGGGGGGGGGGGGAGGCGGGCCTACGGGAAACCAAACACGGAGGCCAGGTCGACCGACTTCCGGCGGCGCCGGGTCAGGGGGTTAGCCCAGGTCTACCGACTCTCGCACGGCGGGAACACAGAACCCGGGCGGACGGAAAGGGGGGAGGGCGAGGGCGAGGGGACTCCAGGCCCACCGGGTTCCCTCGCGGCAGCAGAAGGACAAAAGCCGACTCGCGGGTGACGGGTACTCCAGGTCTACCGGCTCCCACGCGACAGGAACGCGGAGCCCAGGTCTACCGACGGCCGTCGCCAGGCCGGGACTCTCCGAAAGGCGCTAGCGAGCCGAGACGGGTCCAGGTCTACCGACGCCCCGAAGCGACTCGCGTGCAGCGGCGGCCGGAAAGAGGGCGAGGGGACTCCAGGTCCACCGAGTTCCTGCGCGTGGGCAGAACGACAAAAGCGCCGCGCGGAGGCCGGGTCAACCGGCTCGCGGCGAGAGGCAGTCCAGGTCTACCGGCTCCCACGCGACCGGAACACGGAGCCCAGGTCTACTGACGGCCGTCGCCGGGCCGGGACTCTCCGAAAGACGGGTCCAGGTCTACCGACGCCCCGAAGGGACTCGCGGGTAGCGTCGGACGGAAAGAGGGCGAGGGGACTCCAGGTCCACCGAGCTCCTTCGCGCGGGCCGAACGACAAAAGCGCCGCGCGGAGGCCGGGTCAACCGACTCCCACGCGACC
>NW_027518624.1:294200-296700 GCF_049243985.1 Paroedura picta | reverse complement strand
TAAAATTGAAAGGGTACAGAGGAGGGCGACGAGGATGATCCGGGGCCTGTGAAGACGGGTTGAGGGACTTGGGAATGTTCAGCCTGGAGAAAAGGAGGTCGAGAGGGGACACGATAGCCCTCTTTAAGTATTTGAAAGGTTGTCACTTAGAGGAGGGCAGGATGCTGTTTCTGTTGGCTGCAGAGGAGAGGACACGCAGTAATGGGTTCAAGTACAACGATATAGGCTAGATATCAGGGGAAAAACTTTCACAGTCAGAGTAGTTCAGCAGTGGAACAGGCTGCCTAAGGAGGCGGTGAGCTCCCCCTCACTGGCAGTCTTCAAGCAAAGGTCGGATGCACCCTTTTCTTGGATGCTTTAGGATGCTTAGGGCTAATCCTGCATCGAGCAGGGGGTTGGACCGGATGGCCTGTATGGCCCCTTCCAACTCTATGATTCTATGACTCTTTTCGACCTTGGCCTGGCAAGTGGGGAAAAAAAGCCCGTATGTGTGTATGTATGTGTATACGTATATGTATGCTGTTGTTGTTGTTATGTGTCCGACCCATCGCGACCCCACGGACAATGATCCTCCAGGCCTTCCTGTCCTCTACCATTCCCCGGAGTCCATTTAAGTTTGCACCTACCGCTTCAGTGACTCCATCCAGCCACCTCATTCTCTGTCGTCCCCTTCTTCTTTTGCCCTCGATCTCTCCCAGCATTAGGCTCTTCTCCAGGGAGTCCTTCCTTCTCATGAGGTGGCCAAAATATTTGAGTTTCATCTTCAGGGCCTGGCCTTCTAAAGAGCAGTCAGGGCTGATCTCCTCTAGGACTGACCGGTTTGTTCGCCTTGCAGTCCAAGGGACTCGCAAGAGTCTTCTCCGGCACCAGAGTTCAAAAGCCTCAATTCTTTGACGCTCGGCCTTCCTTGCGGTCCAACTTTCGCAGCCATACATTGCAACTGGGAAGACCATAGCCTTGACTAAACGCACTTTTGTTGGCAGGGTGATGTCTCTGCTTTTTAGGATGCTGTCTAGATTTGCCACAGCTTTTAATTTCTTTGCTGCAGTCCCCATCTGCAGTGATCTTGGAGCCCGGGAAAATAAAATCTGTCACTATCTCCGTTTCTTCCCCTTCTATTTGCCAGGAATTGAGAGGGCCGGATGCCGTGATCTTTGTTTTCAAAACAAAGACGTATACGTATATGTATACGTATAAAAACCCCGCTAAGGTCGAGACTGCGGTGCACAGCACTCAACCCTTACGGTCCGGAAAACTGCTCGCCTTCCTCTTCCCGACTGCCGAGCCCTAGCGCCCGCCGTGTCCTTGGAGACCCCTGGCACATTGATGAAACGAGACGAAATAATTCACTCAAGGGAAGAGTCCCCAGTCTTCGCTCCGGAAAGCTCACCTGCGGCCACGGTTCCCAAAGGCCGGTCGTCTCTCTCCCACGCTCGGCGAACATTCCAAACCGCGCGGTCCGGCCTTCACGGCCGCACCTCGCGGACGAACGTTCCGAGCCGCAGGCTCCGGACGAACCACGCCTCCGCACCCGTGCCCTCGTTCGTCGCCACGCCACCGCGACCTCCCACGCCGCACACGCACGTTCCACCCCTCGGCCTTCCTCTCCTCGCCGCCAGCCAAGCCCCGGCGCCCCGTTCTACCCCCCCTCCCCCGGCCGGTTAATGACCTCGACGCCACAGCCGGTCGGAAGGAGCCTCAGCAGCATTCTTTGGCATCGCTACGCAGAGAAATATTTGCGTCTACGTATTTGCATCCCCTCGATGTCCCACCCCCCACCCCCCCACCCCGAGAAGAGCTTTTCTCCTGGCACGAACGAACGCTTTCCCCTCGAGGGAAGATTCCGCCGCATCCCACGCCATGCCATGCGAGACTCCTGGCTGCCCTGACTCTGTCTCGCACATTGCCCCTTGTACGAGCAGTGTCGGGACGACAGCTTTGTCGCTTTGCTGGGAAACAAGCCTTCTGTAAGTAAACCTTGCCATTTCGGCTCCCCGACAAAGGCCCCCCCCCCCCCCCCAGAGGCAGCCACTCCGGTTGCCAGAGTTTTAGCAAAGACGCTTTTTATAATATGCCGCCAACCTTGTACCTTGTCCGTTCTAGTTCATTTAATAATTTCAAGATCCGGTCGGTCACGTAGCCCCCGTGGCCTATCCTGTTATTTTGTCGAAAATTTCAAAACCTATTTTATATATTGTCTTATAACATACTCTGTGCCAGTAAAAGGTTGCTGACTTGACCGGTCCCGAGCCTTTGCGCATCAACAGGGGGGGACGGAGAGAGAAACAGTTCGCCGGAGAGCTGTAGAATCACAGGGTCGGACGGGGACTCCCAGCCCCCTGCAGGACACAAGTCCGAGCCCAGGTCTGCCGCGTCCCGGCGCGGGCGGGGCGGGGCGGGGAAAGAGGAAGCGGGCCCGGGGCGGGGGGGGGGGGAGGCGGGCCTACGGGAAACCAAACACGGAGGCCAGGTCGACCGACTTCCGGCGGCGCCGGGTCAG
>NW_027518624.1:266700-269200 GCF_049243985.1 Paroedura picta | reverse complement strand
ACTGCGGTGCACAGCACTCAACCCTTACGGTCCGGAAAACTGCTCGCCTTCCTCTTCCCGACTGCCGAGCCCTAGCGCCCGCCGTGTCCTTGGAGACCCCTGGCACATTGATGAAACGAGACGAAATAATTCACTCAAGGGAAGAGTCCCCAGTCTTCGCTCCGGAAAGCTCACCTGCGGCCACGGTTCCCAAAGGCCGGTCGTCTCTCTCCCACGCTCGGCGAACATTCCAAACCGCGCGGTCCGGCCTTCACGGCCGCACCTCGCGGACGAACGTTCCGAGCCGCAGGCTCCGGACGAACCACGCCTCCGCACCCGTGCCCTCGTTCGTCGCCACGCCACCGCGACCTCCCACGCCGCACACGCACGTTCCACCCCTCGGCCTTCCTCTCCTCGCCGCCAGCCAAGCCCCGGCGCCCCGTTCTACCCCCCCTCCCCCGGCCGGTTAATGACCTCGACGCCACAGCCGGTCGGAAGGAGCCTCAGCAGCATTCTTTGGCATCGCTACGCAGAGAAATATTTGCGTCTACGTATTTGCATCCCCTCGATGTCCCCCCACCCCCCCCCCCACCCCGAGAAGAGCTTTTCTCCTGGCACGAACGAACGCTTTCCCCTCGAGGGAAGATTCCGCCGCATCCCACGCCATGCCATGCGAGACTCCTGGCTGCCCTGACTCTGTCTCGCACATTGCCCCTTGTACGAGCAGTGTCGGGACGACAGCTTTGTCGCTTTGCTGGGAAACAAGCCTTCTGTAAGTAAACCTTGCCATTTCGGCTCCCCGACAAAGGCCCCCCCCCCCCCCCCAGAGGCAGCCACTCCGGTTGCCAGAGTTTTAGCAAAGACGCTTTTTATAATATGCCGCCAACCTTGTACCTTGTCCGTTCTAGTTCATTTAATAATTTCAAGATCCGGTCGGTCACGTAGCCCCCGTGGCCTATCCTGTTATTTTGTCGAAAATTTCAAAACCTATTTTATATATTGTCTTATAACATACTCTGTGCCAGTAAAAGGTTGCTGACTTGACCGGTCCCGAGCCTTTGCGCATCAACAGGGGGGGACGGAGAGAGAAACAGTTCGCCGGAGAGCTGTAGAATCACAGGGTCGGACGGGGACTCCCAGCCCCCTGCAGGACACAAGTCCGAGCCCAGGTCTGCCGCGTCCCGGCGCGGGCGGGGCGGGGCGGGGAAAGAGGAAGCGGGCCCGGGGCGGGGGGGGGGGGAGGCGGGCCTACGGGAAACCAAACACGGAGGCCAGGTCGACCGACTTCCGGCGGCGCCGGGTCAGGGGGTTAGCCCAGGTCTACCGACTCTCGCACGGCGGGAACACAGAACCCGGGCGGACGGAAAGGGGGGAGGGCGAGGGCGAGGGGACTCCAGGCCCACCGGGTTCCCTCGCGGCAGCAGAAGGACAAAAGCCGACTCGCGGGTGACGGGTACTCCAGGTCTACCGGCTCCCACGCGACAGGAACGCGGAGCCCAGGTCTACCGACGGCCGTCGCCAGGCCGGGACTCTCCGAAAGGCGCTAGCGAGCCGAGACGGGTCCAGGTCTACCGACGCCCCGAAGCGACTCGCGTGCAGCGGCGGCCGGAAAGAGGGCGAGGGGACTCCAGGTCCACCGAGTTCCTGCGCGTGGGCAGAACGACAAAAGCGCCGCGCGGAGGCCGGGTCAACCGGCTCGCGGCGAGAGGCAGTCCAGGTCTACCGGCTCCCACGCGACCGGAACACGGAGCCCAGGTCTACTGACGGCCGTCGCCGGGCCGGGACTCTCCGAAAGACGGGTCCAGGTCTACCGACGCCCCGAAGGGACTCGCGGGTAGCGTCGGACGGAAAGAGGGCGAGGGGACTCCAGGTCCACCGAGCTCCTTCGCGCGGGCCGAACGACAAAAGCGCCGCGCGGAGGCCGGGTCAACCGACTCCCACGCGACCGGAACCCGGAGCCGAGGTCTACCAGCGTCCGTCGCGAGGGCAACGGACTTCCGTCGACACCGCGCCAACGCGTGGTCCAGGTCTACCGACTCCCGCGCGGCGGGAACCCAGCACCCAGGTCTACCAACGGCCGCCCCCCCGCCCCGAGGGGGAATCCTCGAAAGGTCCCGCGAGCCGAGCCGAGGCCAGGTCCACCGACAACCCGAAGCGGCGGCGCGGGGCAAACGGGGAGTCCAGGTCTACCTACTCTCGCAACGGCTCCCCGCAACGGCGGCCGGAAAGAGGGAGGGCGAGGGGTCCACCCAGGTCCACCCAGTTCCCCCGCGGGAGCAGAACGACAAAAGCGCCGCGCGGAGGCCAGGTCGACCGACTTCCGGCGGAAGACCGAGGCCGTCCGTGTCCTCCCCGCCGCGGTCCGCCCGGGCGGGTAGGTCTACCGACTCCCATCCCGAAGAGCGACCTGGGGGAAAATGGGGCGTTCGGGGAGTGCCGCTACGCCGACTCCCGTCCGTGGAAGCCCCGGAGGCCGGCCCGGCCCGGCCTTCCCTTCGCAGTCGGAGCGCCTCCCGGAAGT
>NW_027518624.1:220000-234000 GCF_049243985.1 Paroedura picta | reverse complement strand
TACCCTGGCTAAGAGTGATCCTTGCTACCACCTCTCAAAGTTTCGACTAGGTACTGATAGATAGTGTTCTTTTCATTGTCTAGTAACTGTGTATGTTGTTGTATGACAATATGGCAGGAACTGGTGTTATAAATCATGGTAGAAAGGCATTTAATTTGTGTGGTCCCTGCTGCCCCTATTACTATATTTGGGGCTCCACATCTTCCCTCCAGTGGGGGAGAGATGACTGTACTCGACAATTATACCTCAATAAGTTGACTGTGACAAAAAGGTCAGTTGGTGTCCAGGCTTCCGGTAACTCTGAGTTCTTGAACTGGTTTACGCGAGGGGAGCATAGAGAAGCTGTCGAGGGTTGTGAACAGATTGGCCTTCAGATTAGAGAGACAGTTGAAACCCAGTCTTCCGGCAACCTTGAGGTCCTGGACTGGTCTGCTCCAGTGGAACTCATGGAAGCTGTTGAGGATAGGGAAAAGATTGTTTCTCAGAAGAGAGAGACAATTACTACCGAATGTGACAATTTAATGGACAGGATAGGAAATATAGATGGCAATGAAGAGAATAGAGCGATTATAGAAAGTAGGAAAGTAGGTGATGTTTTGGACAGTAATGAGGAAATGAGGAATTTTGTAGTAGAAGTTCCGGTAGAACGTCCTGCATGTCCCGTGTGTTGTGATTTTTTCGGGAAGCCTAGAGCACTTGAGTCACATATTAGAGCAGTACACGGAGATGTAAAGGTGTGGTTCAAGTGTAAAGATTGTGAGTTTAGGAAAGATGAGGTGATGTCAGTCTTAGTACATTATGGAAAGTGTAAGAAAAAGGAAGTTGTGGAGGAAACCAAGCAGTTTAGTTGTGAATGTTGTGAGGCTAGCTTTGAGACGCAGATTGGCTTATCGCAACATAAGAGATTTAAACATCCTGCGATAAGAAATCAGGAAAGAATTGAGGCTGGAAAGAAAGAAGAACCATCTAGGAGAGGAGCTCACAAGGGCTGTTGGTCAGAAGAGGAAGTTGGGAGATTGAAACAACTAGAAGAGAGATTTAAAGGAGAAAGGTGTATTAATATGTTGATTAGTAAAGAATTGGGGTCAAAGACGAACAAACAGGTAGCAGATAAGAGGAGAGTGCTACAAGAAAAAGGAAAGGAGAAGAGGTTGATGGAGACTTGTGAGGATTTGGATATACAAAGAAAAGAGAGTATTGACAAAATAAGGAATTTGGAAAAGAACTATAGAGGGAAGATCGAGAAATTAATAGATTGTAAAGACGTCTCAAAGGAGGAAAGATTAGTATGGAAAGCTTGGTTAGAAGGAGATGGAAGGTTAGAAAAGTTAGTAGAAGACCTAACAATTGATTGGATGGTGCAATTTCTAGGAGAACCAAGGAAGGGAAATAAAGGAAAGCGTCGTAAGACGAGGAAGGTTAGATATAAGGGTATGAAAAAACAGTGGATGAAGAAGAGAGCGGAGAAGAGATTTAGTTATAAGAAACTGCAAGAATTGTATAGGAAGGATAGATTGAAGGCGGTCAAATATGTATTAGATGGAAATACGGGTCCAAAATGTGAGATCAATGTTAACATCATAGAAGATTGTTTTAGGAAGAAATGGGAGAAGGATGTTACGTTCGAAGGATTGGGACAGTTTTTGCCCTTTGGAATAGCTGACAATAGATATTTCGAAAGTCTTATTTCACAAGAGGAGGTAAGAAAGCATAGGGATGAGATGAAGGAAAAAAGCGCAGCAGGGATGGATGGAATATCTGTAGGTGATTTAAAGAGGATGGATCCTGGGGGAAGGCGAATATGTAAATTGTTTAATGTTTGGTTAGTGACTAGTTTTATTCCCCCAGTAGTGAAACAGTGTAGGTCACTTTTGATTCCAAAAAGTGAAAACTTTGAGGAATTGAAGGATATTGGAAATTGGAGACCACTGACAATTGGGTCAGTACTGTTGAGATTGTTCTCTCAAATAATCACCAAGAGGTTGCAATCTGCGTGTAGTATTAACCCTAGGCAAAGAGGGTTCATCTCATCGGCTGGTTGTTCAGAAAATTTAGAGGTCCTCCGTATGGTCTTAAAGGAGGTAAAAGTGAAAGGAGGTTCCCTTGGAGTTGTGTTCTTAGATATTGCTTAGGCTTTTGACAGTGTGTCTCATGACCATGTCATATGGGCCTTAAGGAGATGGAAGGTAGATGATTCAATAGTGAGACTTATAAATAGCTCATTTGAGGAGGCTACTACGGAATTTCAGGTAGGAGAGAAGAGAACAGCCCCGATTAAAATGAAAGTAGGTGTTAAGCAGGGCGATCCTATGTCCCCAATCCTTTTCAATATTGCCATGGATCCGTTGTTAAATCAATTGGAAAAACTAAAAAGTGGCTATTTGCTACAAAACAAAAATGTATCAGCATTGGCCTTTGCCAATGATGTGGCAATTCTGAGTAGGGATTGGGAAGCGATGGAAAAGAATTTGAAAGTAGTAGAAGCATTTTGCAAGGTCTCGGGTCTTAGAGCACAAACCCGGAAGTGTTATGGATTTTATGTTAAGGCCGCAAATAGGACTTTCCTAGTTAATGACTGTCAGGATTGGAAATTAGGAGGAGAAACTATCCCAAGGATTGACCCAGGTAAGATGGAAAAATATCTAGGTATGCATGTTGATCCCTGGAGAGGTATTGTACAAGTGATTAGGGAGGCTTGTTTGACGGGAGATGTGCGCTCTAAACATAGAGAACTATGGATAGAGCTTGGAGGGCTGATACAGAGCCTCTTGTGGCGCAGAGTGGTAAGGCAGCTGTCTGAAAGCTTTGCCCATGAGGCTGGGAGTTCGATCCCAGCAGCCGGCTCAAGGTTGACTCAGCCTTCCATCCTTCCAAGGTCGGTAAAATGAGTACCCAGCTTGCTGGGGGGTAAACGGTAATGACTGGGGAAGGCACTGGCAAACCACCCCGTATTGAGTCTGCCATGAAAACGCTAGAGGGCGTCACCCCAAGGGTCAGACATGACTCGGTGCTTGCACAGGGGATACCTTTACCTTTTTACCTGGAGGGCTGATAGAAGAGTTACCGGATATTTTTGCTAGAGAAAATGAGAAAGAAGGTATAGAATTGGAAGATGAGGAAGGATCTGGAGTTGTGTTAGTAAATCCTAGAAACTATAAGGAAGAGGAATTTGAAAGATGGTGTTCGTTAATTTGTCAAGGTAGCGGAATAGAATTGTTTAAAAATGATTTGATTGGCTTTTGGGGCATAGTATGTTGTCTGAAAGACAATTTATTACGGCCCTTAAAATGAGGTGTAATGTTATTCCTACTAGAGAATTTATAGGACGAGGCGTAAAATCTGCAAATAGAAGTTGTCGGAGATGTGGTTCCAAATATGAGTCGTTGTCTCATATTTTGGGGCAATGCCCGGTATTGCAAGACATGAGGATTAAGAGACACAATGCGATATGTAAGATATTAGGAGAAGAAGCACGTAGGCTGGAGTGGAATATTCATCATGAGCCACACCTTAGGAACCGGAGGGGTGAACTAAGGAAGCCAGATCTTGTGTTTGTTCGGCAGGAGAAGGCCATAGTTGTGGATGTAACAGTTAGATTTTAATATAAAAAAGAAGGTCTTCGCGAGGCAGCCAGAGGAGAAGTTGACTATTAAAGAGATTTAGAGGATGAAGTCAAGAACTTAACAGGAGCTAGAATAGTGGAATTCTTTGGTTGCCCTATAGGTGCGAGGGGGAAATGGCCTGACTGGAATAATATCTTGTTGAAGGCATTGGAAATACCAGGCGCAAGGCAGAAAATAGTTGCCAAAAGAATAAGTGTTAGAACATTGAGCGACTCAGTAAATATGATACACTCTTTTATGAGTGGGAGGTAGCTAGGTGACAAGTACAGAGTAGCAATTACTTGCGGTCACCTAGTCGAGAATTTGGGATTTTAAAATTGGACTTGTCCAAATTGTATATAAAATTTGCATGTTTAATAATTTTTTAGATTTATCCATTTATTTTAATTAAAGGTATTTATCCTTTACTGTTTTTATATTATTCTAACCATTATTTAATTGATGCGGACAAGCCCAGAGATGGGTCTCTCGTAATGATTACCAGCCGGATATCGCATTATCCATCTATGCGAAACATCACCGTCATGCAGACGTCACCTTAAGATTAAGACATGGTCTTTAAAGCAAGATGGACGGGCCATCGGTGTCTGACCAACACCTCTAACTCAAAAGAGTGGACACAATCGTGTCCTAGTATATAAAATAGCCAAATGCCTCGTCATCTAATTAGTGACGCGCATGAATGGATGAACGAGATTCCCACTGTCCCTATCTACTATCTAGCGAGAATGGGGAACAAGATGGCGTCCAGATAGAAACACCGGCTATCCCGCTCCGCAAGTTATATTTTATTCTGTTATTTTATTTGGCTAATTGAAGTTCCCTGAAGGTCTGTGACTGTGTGCTATCTTGTGCTATCTTGTGCTACTCTGAACTGAAAGCATTCCTCAATCTTATTTTGTTAATTATACCAAACATGGAAGAGCAGCTCTTATCAAGGAGTTCCTCCTTGGCAGAGCGCCATAAATCGCAGCCTAACTTCCATCTCTCCAATATAAGTATAAAAGGGGAGAATTTTTTTTCAATAACCACTGTTTTACAGAACTACAAAGTTACAAAAAATTGTTTTCAGCTTGGAGCAATTTTCTGCTTGTCTGCTTAAAGGTAAAGGTAAAGGTATCCCCTGTGCAAGCACCGAGTCATGTCTGACCCTTGGGTTGATGCCCTCTAGCGTTTTCATGGCAGACTCAATACGGGGTGGTTTGCCAGTGCCTTCCCCAGTCATGACCGTTTACCCCCCAGCAAGCTGGGTACTCATTTTACCGACCTCGGAAGGATGGAAGGCTGAGTCAACCTTGAGCCGGCTGCTGGGATTGAACTCCCAGCCTTATGGGCAAAGCTTTCAGACGGCTGCCTTACCACTCTGCGCCACAAGAGGCTCTTACTTGTCTGCTTACCTGTTCCTTTAACTAATTGTTCAAGTATCTCTGCTGCCACTCGTCATATGGGAATGGGAGTAAAACGCAGGTGTGAAGAGGATTTAAACTTGCCAGCTCAAAAACAGACGAGAATAGGGGATTACTTTGTGACCAGCAATGCCTCAACATTTAGCATTCCCACCAAGAACCATTTTACTCCTCTGGCAGAAACTGAAAGAAACCTAAACTTAAATTCCAACAATTCACCCCTAGAAGCTGACAGTAAAGGAGGCACAGAAAACCTTGCAGGAGAACTCTTGGAGCTGACTGCAAGAACAGTGGAGAGTATTTTCTGCACGTTGAAAAGGAATGGCTATCTACTCGAAAAACTTACCCAGACAGTTTCAAGGCTAGCCACCCTGAGGGAGTCCAAATTAACATCTAATGGGCCTCTCCCTCAGCCACCTTATTCTCCTTCTGGTTCAACCACAAGGACCTGTGAGAATCCTTACGCAAGGCAGTAAGGATTCTAAGCACCTGGCTATCAAACATCTGAGAACCCTAATCACAGAGAGGCACTTTCCTATAGACCTAATTTCAACGGAATTCCTTAATTATGCAAATCAGGCACAGAGAATTATGCTCACCTTCAATAGTCCAAGGATACCTTCTCTACTCCTAAGACAGAAATATATCTTGGGTCCTAAAGGAGTTTTCCCCATTCGAGTCTTCACTAATACTGTAACAACTGCTTTGTTTTCAAATCCTCCTCACCAGAAAACCACTATACCAGCAGAAAAGCTTCCTGAGGAAACATCAAATAACACATTACAACAGGACCCTTCCAGATGGCCTGGCCAACCAGACTGCCTACTCTCAAGTTCTGGAGATCTTCACCTTGAAAACTCCTTTGAAGAGGGCCTTATCAACTCCTTTTCGACCCGCCCAACATCAGAACGTCTAGCCATCACAAACAGACTAGAATGTCTCAGGTTGGAACTTTTGAAAATTCACGAAGCCTCAGCAGTTCAAAACCTATCCCCACCAACAAACTGCAACCAAACATCCACATCACTAAGCACTCCAGCTGTTTTCCCTTCGCCCAAGTTACTCCCTGATAAGATACAGAGCTCCAGAGATGAAATTTCAATCTTCCAGCCAATGGAGTGTGAATCTGTGAAAAACAGCCCATCTTCACAGAAACAGTCCTCCTCTACTCATTCCAAAAATGGATGTGTCTTCTCAGATTCAAGGGGAGAATTAGATAAAATTTCAAACTCGGACTGACTGTTAAAGATACTATCTTGGAACTTGGGGGGGATGGCAGAACAAATTCTATGATCCTGAATTCTCAAAATTTTTAAGTGGTTACGATATTCTTTTCTTACAGGAAACCTGGGTCCAAGATGCAACCTCTGTAGCTCTACAGGGTTTTCAGCCGTTTGCTCCCTGCCCGGCGGCCTGAGGCGGCGAGAGCATTAAATGCTGCCGCCTCCGCACCTGTCTCCAAGCCGCTGGCCCAAGAGACGAGGCAGAGTGGGTGTCACCGCCGCCGCCGAGCACCTGCCTCGCTCCCCGCCTTCCCTTTCCTTCCCACCCTTCCTCCCTCGGCAGCCTCTCTGGGGAGTCCGGGCCGAGGCAGCAGGGGGTCCCGGAGAAGAAGAAGAGGCGGCGGCGGCAGGGCTGGGAACCTGTGGGTCGAGTCATGACCTCCTTCGCCGAGGCAGCCGCCAGGAGGGACCTTCCTAAGCCGTCCCTGTGAGGCAGCTTGTGGGGGCCTCCCCCCCCCACTCTTTCCCTCTCGGAGGGAGCAAGACCAATCTCTGCCTCCGGGGCTGCTGGTGCAAAGGGGAGCTGGAGCGGCATCGTGGCCTGGAAGATGAACCCCAATGTCACCTACGCCAGCCGCAAGCGGCGGAAACCCGTGCATAAAATGTAAGATGATGGGGGGGGGGGGGGCTGCGCGGATAAGCTACGCCCATTCTTCCGAGGGAGCGGGGTGAGGGGGGGGGGCTGCAGGGCTTGCTTTTGCATTTCTCCTTGGACCGCCTCTTGCTTCAGGATCCGAATCGCTCGCTCTTTCCACCCCACAAGCTTCGCCTCCCGCGCCGTTTCTCTGCTTCCTTTCAATATGCTTCTTACAGCGGCCGTGCCTCTTCTTTTTCCTTCCGACAGCCGCGTTGCAGCTTCTCTTTACCTTCCTTTCCCTCTTCGCTTTTCTTAACTTTTTGGGGTGGGGAGGGAGGGGGAAGGAAATCTAAATGGATGGAAGGCCTTCTTGATAATGAAGGCACCTTTTGCTTCTCTCTGGCTTTGGGGGAGTGGTTGGGGCAGTCAGGAGAGAAGGACGGTCGGGTCACACTTTGCCCAAGCAGAACAGCATGGCAGATGTTGAGACATGTGCATGCAAAAGCTCTTGGTGGCCTGAGTTAGCCGTTTCGCGCAATCTGTGTGTCGCCCCTCCCTTTCATGGCTTCCTTACAAACACTTACAGTTACTCTGTCGGTGTTTGTCAATAATTTGTGAGGTTCCAAGGGAGTATTTCTAGACTGAAGACGGCCTTCAGAGAGCAACCCCTCCCCCCAATTTTTTATTTAAAAACGAGATCGTATCACTCAGTCTTCTGCTTTGGAGAAATGCCGTTTTCCTGCAAAACCTATTTCCACTCTTAAATGTGCAGTCGGTGTACACATTGAGTGCTTTTTTCCTGCATATTCGTCAGCTGAGACCCAGTACACATTAAGCCCTGATTCAGGACTCTATTTTTACAAAGCTCTGATGATCCACTTGAATTCAAGCAGCTGATTAAAATCAGAAGGAGGAGGGGTGGGGAGGGGAATGAAAGAAAATGTGTCTTGCATGTATCTGGGCTGTCATGAAGGCAAGGCTCCCTGCCCGACAGCATGACGCAGCGAGAGGCGTGAAGCGCCTCTCACCGCGTCAGGCCCCTGACAAAGGGAGCCCCCGGGGGCTCCCTGGTCTAGCGGCCCTCCTCTCTCCTTTCCCCTTCCCCCTTATCCCCTTTTTTTTTTAGAAATGGGCTTTGAAACTAGTCAACAATAAACCTCTAAAGCTGTTATCCTGCCCCAATAATGGCTGGTTTGACCAAGAATGCAAAACCTTCAGGAAAAAGCTAGTCAAATGTATGAGGCTGAGCCGTCGCAGTAGAGAGGATAACAGAATGTTAGAGCTCATCAGATTAAGATCCCAATATAAGAGTCTCCTCAAAAGCAAGAAAGCTGACTATGCTAAAAATATGTGGAACAAACTAAATCTGGCAGTAAAGGAGAAAAATGAGTCTCAATTCTGGAACCTTGTTTCTTTCGGGCTTGCAAAATCACCCCAACAGGTTGAAGCCCAAATATCTGGAAACACTTGGTTTACACACTTTTCGAAAACTTTTGGAGCCTGGCCACCTCCCCCACCATATACAGAACCAGGCTATTTCCATTGACTCTCTAAGTTTACCAGCTTGGCCCCCAGTCACAGAGGCTGAAGTCAGAGGCCTTATTACATCCCTAGCTTCCAATAAATCACCTGGAGAAGATCTGATTCCACCTGATTTATTTAAAGCGTTCCCTAACTGGTGGGCCCCAGTCTTAGCTAGGGTCTTCACCCAGATAAATGAATCAGGCATTTTCCCCAATGGCTGGAAGATGAGCATAGTGGTTCCTATCCACAAAAAGGGCAACAAGATCGACCCACAAAACTACCGCCCCATTAGTTTACTAAATATCGCATCTAAACTCTGGAAAATTCCTCTTACATAAACTAGAGGACTGGGCTGCTGACAACCATATCTTACACCCACACCAAGCAGGATTTAGAAGAGGCCATTCTACCACTGACCATTGTCAAACCCTCCATTACTTAGCCTACTCCAGTATAGAAGGCCCTACGAGAGCCCTATACGCAGCTTTCATTGATTTAGCCACAGCTTTTGACTCCATTGATAGGGACAGACTCTGGTCAAAGCTGAGGGAAACTAACATCGATAAACGCCTACTGTTTCTGATGCATGAACTGCACTCAGGCACCCACACAAAAATTAGGGTAGGTGCTTCAGGCTCTCTAACCAATGAAATTGCAGTAAGGAAAGGGGTAAAGCAGGGGTGTGTACTAGTCCCTCTGCTTTTCAATATTTATATCAACAATATAGTTCAAAGACTATCGGGCCCAGAATTTGTACCCCCTTCTGTCAGTCAGCAAAATGTCTCTATCCTGCTTTATGCAGATGACATGGTCCTGGTTTCCCTTACAAGAGTTGGTCTGAAAAAACTACTTAACAACTTGGGTACTTATTGTAAGGAAGAGTCCCTTTCCATCAGCTACACAAAAACAAAAGTTATGGTTTTTAGGAAAAGACCTAAAACATTTATCTGGAGTATAAACAATATTCCTATAGAACAGTGTAGTACATTTAAATATCTTGGAATCACTTACAGTGAGACCCTAAACTGGAATGCCCACCTTGCAACTATAAAGGCCTCTGGTCTAAAAATCATTGGAGCCATTCTGAGATTTTATTATACCAGGGGAGGGTTTCTAGTTGACCCAGCTCTAAAGCTCTTTGCAGCCAAGGTCATTCCTCACCTACTATATGACATTGACATCTGGGGCTGGAAAGAACAAACAATCAATAGCTTGGAGCCCATTCAGAACTTTTTTTTCAGACGTATCCTGGCTCTTCCAAAAGGGTCCCCTGCAGCCCTGATGAGGGCAGAGCTTGGTTTTCCCTCACTCAAAGCCCGTGCCCACTTAGCTATTCTGAAATCTTGGAAGAAAGACATCACAACAAAATTAGATTCTTTAAGCCATCAAAGTTTTAAGCTCTTACTGAGCAAAGACAGGACTCGGCCTGATTTTTTTATCTCCATTCGTTCACGCAATACCATACCAGATGACTTACTGCATACATGAGCCAATATCTCTGATTTATGTGATTGGGTGTTCAAAGCTGACTCACTGATTGACCACTCTTCAATACAGCTATCACAAGCAGCCCCATGGTATAAAACAATTTAAAAAGACCATTCTAGAGCATCATATTTAGTAAATATAACAACACGTAATCTTAGAATGGCCCTAACATCTTTGCGGTTTGAAATGATGCCATCAGCCATGCTCTCTGGGCGATATCTCCGAATACCCACAGCCCAACGCTTGTGCATATGTGGAAATCCATCTGTGGAGGACCTGCCCCACTATGTTTTGGCTTGTCCCCTGTACTCCGAACCCAGGGGCAAATTCCTTGCCAAGCTATTACCAAACTCTCACCCTATTTCTGATTTGACTGATTTGACTCAAAGTTTGACTTTGAGACCCCCGAGGCCCGCTGGGTCACCGCGGCCCATTCCCAGCTCTCTCCCCACTCTCACGGGCCCACACGCCTCGCAGGCAGACGGGGGGAAAGCCGCCTTGAGACGACAGGGCGCAAAAATAAGGGGCAACCGTGGGGGTACGTGGAAGAAATGGAAGGGAGGGAAGGAGCAGGGTTGTATGAGGGGCACAGGGGCATTTTGGTGTCTGTGGCCTAATTCACACAGTGACGCAGGACTGGGGGGAAACGTTTGCTGTGTCATCTTCCCCACATGCACGAAGACACGGCTCTGGAAAGCTCATCTGTGACCACCATGCCGCGATTCCCAAAGGCCAGTCCTCCCTCACGGGCAACGAACATTCTGAAACCACAGGTTATTGGCACCCATGCCCTCATTTGCCACCGCGCCGCCACAACCTCCCACGCGACACACACAACATTAAACCCTTACAGACTGGACAACGGCTCGCCTTCCTCTTCCCGACTGCCAAGCCCTAGCGCCCGTCGTGTTCTTGGAGACGGCGGGCTCGGCCCCTGGCACATAGATGAAAGGAGACGAAATAATTCACTCAAGGGAAGAGTCTCCAGTCTTCGCTCCGGAAAGCTCACCTGCGGCCACGATTCCCAAAGGCCGGTCGTCTCTCTCCCACGCTCGGCGAACATTCCGAACCGCGTGGTCCGGCCTTCACGGCCACACCTCGCAGACGAATGTTCCGAGCCGCAGGCTCCTCTTGACGAACCACGTCTCCGCACCCGTGCCCTCGTTCGTCACCACGCCACCGCAACCTCCCACGCCGCACACACACGTTCAACCCCGCGCCCACGCAGACTGGAGAACCCGACGCCACAGCTGGTTGGAAGGAGCCTTAGCAGCATTCTTTGGCATCAATACGCAGAGAAATATTGTGTCTACGTATTTGCATCCTCTCGATGTCCCACCCCCCACCCCGAGAAGAGCTTTTCTCCTGGCACGAACGAACGCTTTCCCCTCAAGGGAAGATTCCGCCGCATCCCACGCCATGCCATGCGAGACTCCTGGCTGCCCTGACTCTGTCTCGCACATTGCCCCTTGTACGAGCAGTGTCGGGACGACAGCTTTGTCGCTTTGCTGGGAAACAAGCCTTCTGTAAGTAAACCTTGCCATTTCGGCTCCCTGAAAAAGGCCCCCCAGAGGCAGCCACTCCGGTTGCCAGAGTTTTAGCTAAGATGCTTTTTATAATATGCCGCCTACCTTGTATCTTATCCATTCTAGTTCATTTAATAATTTCAAGATCCGGTCGGTTACGTAGGCCCCGTGGCCTGTCTTGTTATTTTGTCAAAAATTTTAAACCCTATTTTTATATATCGTCTTATAACATACTCTATGCCAGTAAAAGGTTGCTGACTTGACTGGTCAGCTCTCTACGTAAAACACCCCGAGCCTTTGCGCATCAAAAGGGGGGGACGGAGAGAGAAACAGTTCGCCGGAGAGCTGTAGAATCACAGGGTCGGACGGGGACTCCCGGGACACCCAGCCCCCTGCAGGACACAAGTCCGAGCCCAGGTCTGCCGCGTCCCGGCGCGGGCGGGGCGGGGAAAGAGGAAGCGGGCCTGGGGGGCCGGGCCTACGGGAAACCGAACACGGAGGCCAGGTCGACCGACTTCCGGCGGCGCCAGGTCAGGGGTTAGCCCAGGTCCACCGACTCCCCCACGGCGGGAACACAGAGCCCAGGTCTACCAACGGACGCCGCGAGGGCGGGGGTCTTCGAAGGGTCCAGCGAGCCGAGTCCAGGTCAACCGGCCCCAAAAGGCCTAGCGGGCCGAGCCGAGCCGAGTCCAGGCCTACCGATGCCCCTAAGCGACCCGCGGGCGGCGGCGGACGGAAAGGGGGAGGGCGAGGGCGAGGGGACTCCAGGCCCACCGAGTTCCCTCGCAGCAGCAGAAGGACAAAAGCGCCGGGTCAGCCGACACGCGGGTGACGGGTACTCCAGGTCTACGGGCTCCCACGCGACAGGAACACGGAGCCCAGGTCTACCGACGGCCATCACCAGGCCGGGACTCTCCGAAAGGCGCTAGCAAGCCGAGACGGGTCCAGGTCTACCGACGCCCCGAAGCGGCGGCGGCCGGAAAGAGGGCGAGGGGACGCCAGGTCCACCGAGTTCCTTCGCGTGGGCAGAACGACAAAAGCGCCGCGCGGAGGCCGGGTCAACCGGCGTTCCGCCTCGGCCGGCGCCTAGCAGCTGACTTAGAACTGGCGCGGACCAGGGGAATCCGACTGTTTAATTAAAACAAAGCATCGCGAAGGCCCGCGGTGGGTGTTGACGCGATGTGATTTCTGCCCAGTGCTCTGAATGTCAAAGTGAAGAAATTCAATGAAGTGCGGGTAAACGGCGGGAGTAACTATGACTCTCTTAAATTACCTCTCTAAATTACGACTAGGTGCCTTTAGATTATTGTCTGTTCCATTGATAGTTGCTGTTTTTTGTGTATAACATGGCAGTGACTAGTATTATAGATCATGGTGGAAAGGCGCGTAATCTGTGTGGTCCCTGCTGTCCCTATTATTATATTTGGGGCTCCACATCTTCCCTCGAATGGGGGAAAGGTGATTGTTTACGACAACTATATCTACATAAGCTGACTACGACAAAAAGATCAATTGGTATCCAGGCGTCCGGTGATGCCGGTCTCTATAGCTGGTCTATGCCAGATGAGTCTGGAGTAACTGTTGAGTACCGGGAGAAAGTTGATCTTTATGAGAAAGTGACAATTACAACTGGATGTGACATTGTTGTTAGTGAGGTTAATTGTATGAATGAAGGTAGAATCAACGATAGTGAGGTGGATGATAGTGAAACTAATGGGAAGAAGGATAAGGATAAAGAGAAACTGAGGGAAGATAATGTTGGAATGGAGCCTCTTCCCTGGTCTACGCCAGTGGAAAGGCTTGTAGTAAGTCCAGAGGGTGATATGAAGGAATTTGTTGTTGTAGTTCCTGACGAATGTCCGGCATGTCCGGTATGCAGAGATTTCTTTGGTAAACCAAAGGCACTAGAATCTCACATAAGAGGGGTACATGGTGGATTAAAGTTATGGTTTAACTGTAGGAAGTGCGAATATAGAAAAGAGAAGGTGATGTCGGTACTTATTCACTATAGTAAGTGTAAGGGGAAAGAAACTGTAGATAAAGTCAAGTTATTTAGCTGTGATTGTTGTGAATCAGGTTTTGATTCTCAGATAGGGCTTTCTCAACATAAGAGGTTTAAACATCCAGAAATGAGGAATGTTGAAAGGATCATGAATGTGAAAAAGAAAGTGGTTTCTTTGAGGGGAGCACATAAGGTTTGTTGGTCTGAGGAAGAAATAGTCAGATTAAAACAGCTAGAAGAAAAATATAAGGGTAGAAGGAATATTAATGTGCTCATTAGTAAAGAACTTGGCTCCAAGACTAATAAAAAGGTGAGTGATAAGAGGAGATTGTTAGTGGGAAAAGAAGTGGAGAAGTTGCCACCTGATATTGGTGTGGAGCTAATGAAGAAAGAGGAGGAAGTATTGGGTAAGACGGATGAATTAAAGAAGGTATTTAGATTGAAAATAGAGGAACTTATGTCGTATGAAAAGTTGTCTGAAGATGTTAGCAAAGTTTGGAAGGCTTGGCTGGATGATTCAGGAGATATAGAAAAAACAGTTGAAGATTTGACTATTGATTTTATTATCCAG
>NW_027518624.1:212500-215000 GCF_049243985.1 Paroedura picta | reverse complement strand
AGTACTGTGTGCAGTTCTGGAGGCCTCGCTTCAAGAAGGACGTAGATAAAATCGAAAGGGTACAGAGGAGGGCGACGAGGATGATCCGGGGCCTGTGAAGACGGGTTGAGGGGCTTGGGAATGTTCAGCCTGGAGAAAAGGAGGTCGAGAGGGGACACGATAGCCCTCTTTAAGTATTTGAAAGGTTGTCACTTAGAGGAGGGCAGGATGCTGTTTCTGTTGGCTGCAGAGGAGAGGACACGCAGTAATGGGTTCAAGTACAATGATATAGGCTAGATATCAGGGGGAAAATTTTCATAGTCAGAGTAGTTCAGCAGTGGAACAGGCTGCCTAAGGAGGCGGTGAGCTCCCCCTCACTGGCAGTCTTCAAGCAAAGGTCGGATGCACCCTTTTCTTGGACGCTTTAGGATGCTTAGGGCTAATCCTGCATCGAGCAGGGGGTTGGACCAGATGGCCTGTATGGCCCCTTCCAACTCTATGATTCTATGACTCTTTTCGACCTTGGCCTGGCAAGTGAAAAAAAAAAAGCCCGTATGTGTATACGTATGTGTATATGTATATGTATGCTGTTGTTGTTGTTATGTGTCCGACCCATCGCGACCCCACGGACAATGATCCTCCAGGCCTTCCTGTCCTCTACCATTCCCCGGAGTCCATTTAAGTTTGCACCTACTGCTTCAGTGACTCCATCCGGCCACCTCATTCTCTGTCGTCCCCTTCTTCTTTTGCCCTCGATCTCTCCCAGCATTAGGCTCTTCTCCAGGGAGTCCTCCCTTCTCATGAGGTGGCCAAAATATTTGAGTTTCATCTTCAGGGCCTGGCCTTCTAAAGAGCAGTCAGGGCTGATCTCCTCTAGGACTGACCGGTCTGTTCGCCTTGCAGTCCAAGAGTCTTCTCCGGCACCAGAGTTCAAAAGCCTCAATTCTTTGACGCTCGGCCTTCCTTGCGGTCCAACTTTCACAGCCATACATTGCAACTGGGAAGACCATAGCCTTGACTAAACGCACTTTTGTTGGCAGGGTGATGTCTCTGCTTTTTAGGATGCTGTCTAGATTTGCCACAGCTTTTAATTTCTTTGCTGCAGTCCCCATCTGCAGTGATCTTGGAGCCCGGGAAAATAAAATCTGTCACTATCTCCGTTTCTTCCCCTTCTATTTGCCAGGAATTGAGAGGGCCGGATGCCGTGATCTTTGTTTTCAAAACAAAGACGTATACGTATATGTATACGTATAAAAACCCCGCTAAGGTCGAGACTGCGGTGCACAGAGAGTCTTCTTCCCTGTGAGGCTCTCTAGCCCGCCTCCCTCACGGGGAGAGGAAGGGAAGACGATCGGAAAACGCTTTGAGACCCGCTGGGTCACCGCGGCCCACTCCCAGCTCTCTCCCCACTCTCACGGGCCCACTCGCCTCGCAGGCAGACGGGGGGAAAGGTGTTTGTAAGCCGCCTTGCCACAACCTCCCACGCGACACACACACACACAGCATTCAACCCTTACGGTCCGGACAACTGCTCGCCTTCCTCTTCCCGACTGCCGAGCCCTAGCGCCCGCCGTGTCCTTGGAGACCCCTGGCACATTGATGAAACGAGACGAAATAATTCACTCAAGGGAAGAGTCCCCAGTCTTCGCTCCGGAAAGCTCACCTGCGGCCACGGTTCCCAAAGGCTCTCTCCCACGCTCGGCGAACATTCCAAACCGCGCGGTCCGGCCTTCACGGCCGCACCTCGCAGACGAACGTTCCGAGCCGCAGGCTCCGGACGAACCACGCCTCCGCACCCGTGCCCTCGTTCGTCACCACGCCACCGCGACCTCCCACGCCGCACACACACTTTCCACCCCTCGGCCTTCCTCTCCTCGCCGCCAGCCAAGCCCCGGCGCCCCGTTCTACCCCCCCTCCCCCGGCCGGTTAATGACCTCGACGCCACAGCCGGTCGGAAGGAGCCTCAGCAGCATTCTTTGGCATCGCTACGCAGAGAAATATTTGCGTCTACGTATTTGCATCCCCTCGATGTCCCACCCCCCACCCCGAGAAGAGCTTTTCTCCTGGCACGAACGAACGCTTTCCCCTCAAGGGAAGATTCCGCCGCATCCCACGCCATGCCATGCGAGACTCGTGGCTGCCCTGACTCTGTCTCGCACATTGCCCCTTGTACGAGCAGTGTCGGGACGACAGCTTTGTCGCTTTGCTGGGAAACAAGCCTTCTGTAAGTAAACCTTGCCATTTCGGCTCCCCGACAAAGGCCCCCCCCCAGAGGCAGCCACTCCGGTTGCCAGAGTTTTAGCAAAGACGCTTTTTATAATATGCCGCCAACCTTGTACCTTGTCCGTTCTAGTTCATTTAATAATTTCAAGATCCGGTCGGTCACGTAGCCCCCGTGGCCTATCTTGTTATTTTGTCGAAAATTTCAAAACCTATTTTATATATTGTCTTATAACATACTCTGTGCCAGTAAAAGGTTGCTGACTTGACTGGTCCCGAGCCTTTGCGCATCAACAGGGGG
>NW_027518624.1:197500-200000 GCF_049243985.1 Paroedura picta | reverse complement strand
ACACACACACACACACACAGCACTCAACCCTTACGGTCCGGACAACTGCTCGCCTTCCTCTTCCCGACTGCCGAGCCCTAGCGCCCGCCGTGTCCTTGGAGACCCCTGGCACATTGATGAAACGAGACGAAATAATTCACTCAAGGGAAGAGTCCCCAGTCTTCGCTCCGGAAAGCTCACCTGCGGCCACGGTTCCCAAAGGCCGGTCGTCTCTCTCCCACGCTCGGCGAACATTCCAAACCGCGCGGTCCGGCCTTCACGGCCGCACCTCGCGGACGAACGTTCCGAGCCGCAGGCTCCGGACGAACCACGCCTCCGCACCCGTGCCCTCGTTCGTCACCACGCCACCGCGACCTCCCACGCCGCACACACACGTTCCACCCCTCGGCCTTCCTCTCCTCGCCGCCAGCCAAGCCCCGGCGCCCCGTTCTACCCCCCCTCCCCCGGCCGGTTAATGACCTCGACGCCACAGCCGGTCGGAAGGAGCCTCAGCAGCGTTCTTTGGCATCGCTACGCAGAGAGATATTTGCGTCTACGTATTTGCATCCCCTCGATGTCCCACCCCCCACCCCCCCACCCCGAGAAGAGCTTTTCTCCTGGCACGAACGAACGCTTTCCCCTCAAGGGAAGATTCCGCCGCATCCCACGCCATGCCATGCGAGACTCCTGGCTGCCCTGACTCTGTCTCGCACATTGCCCCTTGTACGAGCAGTGTCGGGACGACAGCTTTGTCGCTTTGCCGGGAAACAAGCCTTCTGTAAGTAAACCTTGCCATTTCGGCTCCCCGACAAAGGCCCCCCCCCCCCAGAGGCAGCCACTCCGGTTGCCAGAGTTTTAGCAAAGACGCTTTTTATAATATGCCGCCAACCTTGTACCTTGTCCGTTCTAGTTCATTTAATAATTTCAAGATCCCGGTCGGTCACGTAGCCCCCGTGGCCTATCTTGTTATTTTGTCGAAAATTTCAAAACCTATTTTATATATTGTCTTATAACATACTCTGTGCCAGTAAAAGGTTGCTGACTTGACTGGTCCCGAGCCTTTGCGCATCAACAGGGGGGGACGGAGAGAGAAACAGTTCGCCGGAGAGCTGTAGAATCACAGGGTCGGACGGGGACTCCCAGCCCCCTGCAGGACACAAGTCCGAGCCCAGGTCTGCCGCGTCCCGGCGCGGGCGGGGCGGGGCGGGGAAAGAGGAAGCGGGCCCGGGGCGGGGGGGGGGAGGCGGGCCTACGGGAAACCAAACACGGAGGCCAGGTCGACCGACTTCCGGCGGCGCCGGGTCAGGGGTTAGCCCAGGTCTACCGACTCTCGCACGGCGGGAACACAGAACCCGGGCGGACGGAAAGGGGGGAGGGCGAGGGCGAGGGGACTCCAGGCCCACCGGGTTCCCTCGCGGCAGCAGAAGGACAAAAGCGCCGGGTCAGCCGACTCGCGGGTGACGGGTACTCCAGGTCTACCGGCTCCCACGCGACAGGAACGCGGAGCCCAGGTCTACCGACGGCCGTCGCCAGGCCGGGACTCTCCGAAAGGCGCTAGCGAGCCGAGACGGGTCCAGGTCTACCGACGCCCCGAAGCGACTCGCGTGCAGCGGCGGCCGGAAAGAGGCCGAGGGGACTCCAGGTCCACCGAGTTCCTGCGCGCGGGCAGAACGACAAAAGCGCCGCGCGGAGGCCGGGTCAACCGGCTCGCGGCGAGAGGCAGTCCAGGTCTACCGGCTCCCACGCGACCGGAACACGGAGCCCAGGTCTACTGACGGCCGTCGCCGGGCCGGGACTCTCCGAAAGACGGGTCCAGGTCTACCGACGCCCCGAAGCGACTCGCGGGTAGCGTCGGACGGAAAGAGGGCGAGGGGACTCCAGGTCCACCGAGCTCCTTCGCGCGGGCCGAACGACAAAAGCGCCGCGCGGAGGCCGGGTCAACCGACTCCCACGCGACCGGAACCCGGAGCCGAGGTCTACCAGCGTCCGTCGCGAGGGCAACGGACTTCCGTCGACACCGCGCCAACGGGTGGTCCAGGTCTACCGACTCCCGCGCGGCGGGAACCCAGCACCCAGGTCTACCAACGGCCGCCCCCCACCCCCCCACCCCGAGGGGGAATCCTCGAAAGGTCCCGCGAGCCGAGCCGAGGCCAGGTCCACCGACAACCCGAAGCGGCGGCGCGGGGCAAACGGGGAGTCCAGGTCTACCTACTCTCGCAACGGCTCCCCGCAACGGCGGCCGGAAAGAGGGAGGGCGAGGGGACTCCAGGTCCACCTAGTTCCCCCGCGGGAGCAGAACGACAAAAAGCGCCGCGCGGAGGCCAGGTCGACCGACTTCCGGCGGAAGACCGAGGCCGTCCGTGTCCTCCCCGCCGCGGTCCGCCCGGGCGGGTAGGTCTACCGACTCCCATCCCGAAGAGCGACCTGGGGGAAAATGGGGCGTTCGGGGAGTGCCGCTACGCCGACTCCCGTCCGTGGAAGCCCCGGAGGCCGGCCCGGCCCGGCCCGGCCTTCCCTTCGC
>NW_027518624.1:175000-177500 GCF_049243985.1 Paroedura picta | reverse complement strand
AGGGCAGGATGCTGTTTCTGTTGGCTGCAGAGGAGAGGACACGCAGTAACGGGTTCAAGTACAACGATATAGGCTAGATATCAGGGGAAAAATTTTCACAGTCAGAGTAGTTCAGCAGTGGAACAGGCTGCCTAAGGAGGCGGTGAGCTCCCCCTCACTGGCAGTCTTCAGGCAAAGGTCGGATGCACCCTTTTCTTGGATGCTTTAGGATGCTTAGGGCTAATCCTGCATTGAGCAGGGGGTTGGACCAGATGGCCTGTATGGCCCCTTCCAACTCTCTGATTCTATGACCTTGGCCTGGCAAGTGAAAAAAAAAAGCCCGTATGTGTATATGTATGTGTATACGTATATGTATGCTGTTGTTGTTGTTATGTGTCCGACCCATCGCGACCCCACGGACAATGATCCTCCAGGCCTTCCTGTCCTCTACCATTCCCCGGAGTCCATTTAAGTTTGCACCTACTGCTTCAGTGACTCCATCCAGCCACCTCATTCTCTGTCGTCCCCTTCTTCTTTTGCCCTCGATCTCTCCCAGCATTAGGCTCTTCTCCAGGGAGTCCTTCCTTCTCATGAGGTGGCCAAAATATTTGAGTTTCATCTTCAGGGCCTGGCCTTCTAAAGAGCAGTCAGGGCTGATCTCCTCTAGGACTGACCGGTCTGTTCGCCTTGCAGTCCAAGGGACTCGCAAGAGTCTTCTCCGGCACCAGAGTTCAAAAGCCTCAATTCTTTGACGCTCGGCCTTCCTTGTGGTCCAACTTTCGCAGCCATACATTGCAACTGGGAAGACCATAGCCTTGACTAAACGCACTTTTGCTGGCAGGGTGATGTCTCTGCTTTTTAGGATGCTGTCTAGATTTGCCACAGCTTTTAATTTCTTTGCTGCAGTCCCCATCTGCAGTGATCTTGGAGCCCGGGAAAATAAAATCTGTCACTATCTCCGTTTCTTCCCCTTCTATTTGCCAGGAATTGAGAGGGCCGGATGCCGTGATCTTTGTTTTCAAAACAAAGACGTATACGTATATGTATACGTATAAAAACCCCGCTAAGGTCGAGACTGCGGCGCACAGAGAGTCTTCTTCCCTGTGAGGCTCTCTAGCCCGCCTCCCTCACGGGGAGAGGAAGGGAAGACGATCGGAAAACGCTTTGAGACCCGCTGGGTCACCGCGGCCCATTCCCAGCTCTCTCCCCACTCTCACGGGCCCACTCGCCTCGCAGGCAGACGGGGGGGGGGGGAAGGTGTTTGTAAGCCGCCTTGCCACAACCTCCCACGCGACACACACACACAGCACTCAACCCTTACGGTCCGGACAACTGCTCGCCTTCCTCTTCCCGACTGCCGAGCCCTAGCGCCCGCCGTGTCCTTGGAGACCCCTGGCACATTGGCATCGCTACGCAGAGAAATATTTGCGTCTACGTATTTGCATCCCCTCGATGTCCCACCCCCCACCCCCCCACCCCGAGAAGAGCTTTTCTCCTGGCACGAACGAACGCTTTCCCCTCAAGGGAAGATTCCGCCGCATCCCACGCCATGCCATGCGAGACTCGTGGCTGCCCTGACTCTGTCTCGCACATTGCCCCTTGTACGAGCAGTGTCGGGACGACAGCTTTGTCGCTTTGCTGGGAAACAAGCCTTCTGTAAGTAAACCTTGCCATTTCGGCTCCCCCCCCAGAGGCAGCCACTCCGGTTGCCAGAGTTTTAGCAAAGACGCTTTTTATAATATGCCGCCAACCTTGTACCTTGTCCGTTCTAGTTCATTTAATAATTTCAAGATCCGGTCGGTCACGTAGCCCCCGTGGCCTATCTTGTTATTTTGTCGAAAATTTCAAAACCTGTTTTATATATTGTCTTATAACGTACTCTGTGCCAGTAAAAGGTTGCTGACTTGACTGGTCCCGAGCCTTTGCGCATCAACAGGGGGGGACGGAGAGAGAAACAGTTCGCCGGAGAGCTGTAGAATCACAGGGTCGGACGGGGACTCCCAGCCCCCTGCAGGACACAAGTCCGAGCCCAGGTCTGCCGCGTCCCGGCGCGGGCGGGGCGGGGCGGGGAAAGAGGAAGCGGGCCCGGGGCGGGGGGGGGGGGGAGGCGGGCCTACGGGAAACCAAACACGGAGGCCAGGTCGACCGACTTCCGGCGGCGCCGGGTCAGGGGTTAGCCCAGGTCTACCGACTCTCGCACGGCGGGAACACGGAACCCGGGCGGACGGAAAGGGGGGAGGGCGAGGGCGAGGGGACCCCAGGCCCACCGGGTTCCCTCGCGGCAGCAGAAGGACAAAAGCGCCGGGTCAGCCGACTCGCGGGTGACGGGTACTCCAGGTCTACCGGCTCCCACGCGACAGGAACGCGGAGCCCAGGTCTACCGACGGCCGTCGCCAGGCCGGGACTCTCCGAAAGGCGCTAGCGAGCCGAGACGGGTCCAGGTCTACCGACGCCCCGAAGCGACTCGCGTGCAGCGGCGGCCGGAAAGAGGGCGAGGGGACTCCAGGTCCACCGAGTTCCT
>NW_027518624.1:97500-100000 GCF_049243985.1 Paroedura picta | reverse complement strand
TGTCTCTGCTTTTTAGGATGCTGTCTAGATTTGCCACAGCTTTTAATTTCTTTGCTGCAGTCCCCATCCGCAGTGATCTTGGAGCCCGGGAAAATAAAATCTGTCACTATCTCCGTTTCTTCCCCTTCTATTTGCCAGGAATTGAGAGGGCCGGATGCCGTGATCTTTGTTTTCAAAACAAAGACGTATACGTATATGTATACGTATAAAAACCCCGCTAAGGTCGAGACTGCGGTGCACAGAGAGTCTTCTTCCCTGTGAGGCTCTCTAGCCCGCCTCCCTCACGGGGAGAGGAAGGGAAGACGATCGGAAAACGCTTTGAGACCCGCTGGGTCACCGCGGCCCATTCCCAGCTCTCTCCCCACTCTCACGGGCCCACTCGCCTCGCAGGCAGACGGGGGGGGGGGGGGAAGGTGTTTGTAAGCCGCCTTGCCACAACCTCCCACGCGACACACACACACGCACACAGCACTCAACCCTTACGGTCCGGACAACTGCTCGCCTTCCTCTTCCCGACTGCCGAGCCCTAGCGCCCGCCGTGTCCTTGGAGACCCCTGGCACATTGGCATCGCTACGCAGAGAAATATTTGCGTCTACGTATTTGCATCCCCTCGATGTCCCACCCCCCACCCCCCCACCCCGAGAAGAGCTTTTCTCCTGGCACGAACGAACGCTTTCCCCTCAAGGGAAGATTCCGCCGCATCCCACGCCATGCCATGCGAGAC
The DNA here is from genome assembly GCF_049243985.1 of Paroedura picta. Classification (NCBI taxonomy): domain Eukaryota; kingdom Metazoa; phylum Chordata; class Lepidosauria; order Squamata; family Gekkonidae; genus Paroedura; species Paroedura picta. The sequence goes on along the minus strand of NW_027518624.1, from coordinate 99,275 downwards.
TCCTGGCTGCCCTGACTCTGTCTCGCACATTGCCCCTTGTACGAGCAGTGTCGGGACGACAGCTTTGTCGCTTTGCTGGGAAACAAGCCTTCTGTAAGTAAACCTTGCCATTTCGGCTCCCCGACAAAGGCCCCCCCACCCCCCCCACTCCGGTTGCCAGAGTTTTAGCAAAGACGCTTTTTATAATATGCCGCCAACCTTGTACCTTGTCCGTTCTAGTTCATTTAATAATTTCAAGATCCGGTCGGTCACGTAGCCCCCGTGGCCTATCTTGTTATTTTGTCGAAAATTTCAAAACCTATTTTATATATTGTCTTATAACATACTCTGTGCCAGTAAAAGGTTGCTGACTTGACTGGTCCCGAGCCTTTGCGCATCAACAGGGGGGGACGGAGAGAGAAACAGTTCGCCGGAGAGCTGTAGAATCACAGGGTCGGACGGGGACTCCCAGCCCCCTGCAGGACACAAGTCCGAGCCCAGGTCTGCCGCGTCCCGGCGCGGGCGGGGCGGGGCGGGGAAAGAGGAAGCGGGCCCGGGGCGGGGGGGGGGGAGGCGGGCCTACGGGAAACCAAACACGGAGGCCAGGTCGACCGACTTCCGGCGGCGCCGGGTCAGGGGTTAGCCCAGGTCTACCGACTCTCGCACGGCGGGAACACGGAACCCGGGCGGACGGAAAGGGGGGAGGGCGAGGGCGAGGGGACTCCAGGCCCACCGGGTTCCCTCGCGGCAGCAGAAGGACAAAAGCGCCGGGTCAGCCGACTCGCGGGTGACGGGTACTCCAGGTCTACCGGCTCCCACGCGACAGGAACGCGGAGCCCAGGTCTACCGACGGCCGTCGCCAGGCCGGGACCCTCCGAAAGGCGCTAGCGAGCCGAGACGGGTCCAGGTCTACCGACGCCCCGAAGCGACTCGCGTGCAGCGGCGGCCGGAAAGAGGGCGAGGGGACTCCAGGTCCACCGAGTTCCTGCGCGTGGGCAGAACGACAAAAGCGCCGCGCGGAGGCCGGGTCAACCGGCTCGCGGCGAGAGGCAGTCCAGGTCTACCGGCTCCCACGCGACCGGAACACGGAGCCCAGGTCTACTGACGGCCGTCGCCGGGCCGGGACTCTCCGAAAGACGGGTCCAGGTCTACCGACGCCCCGAAGCGACTCGCGGGTAGCGTCGGACGGAAAGAGGGCGAGGGGACTCCAGGTCCACCGAGCTCCTTCGCGCGGGCCGAACGACAAAAGCGCCGCGCGGAGGCCGGGTCAACCGACTCCCACGCGACCGGAACCCGGAGCCGAGGTCTACCAGCGTCCGTCGCGAGGGCAACGGACTTCCGTCGACACCGCGCCGACGGGTGGTCCAGGTCTACCGACTCCCGCGCGGCGGGAACCCAGCACCCAGGTCTACCAACGGCCGCCCCCCCACCCCGAGGGGGAATCCTCGAAAGGTCCCGCGAGCCGAGCCGAGGCCAGGTCCACCGACAACCCGAAGCGGCGGCGCGGGGCAAACGGGGAGTCCAGGTCTACCTACTCTCGCAACGGCTCCCCGCAACGGCGGCCGGAAAGAGGGAGGGCGAGGGGACTCCAGGTCCACCCAGTTCCCCCGCGGGAGCAGAACGACAAAAGCGCCGCGCGGAGGCCAGGTCGACCGACTTCCGGCGGAAGACCGAGGCCGTCCGTGTCCTCCCCGCCGCGGTCCGCCCGGGCGGGTAGGTCTACCGACTCCCATCCCGAAGGGCGACCTGGGGGAAAATGGGGCGTTCGGGGAGTGCCGCTACGCCGACTCCCGTCC
>NW_027518624.1:85000-87500 GCF_049243985.1 Paroedura picta | reverse complement strand
ACCCCACGGACAATGATCCTCCAGGCCTTCCTGTCCTCTACCATTCCCCGGAGTCCATTTAAGTTTGCACCTACTGCTTCAGTGACTCCATCCAGCCACCTCATTCTCTGTCGTCCCCTTCTTCTTTTGCCCTCGATCTCTCCCAGCATTAGGCTCTTCTCCAGGGAGTCCTTCCTTCTCATGAGGTGGCCAAAATATTTGAGTTTCATCTTCAGGGCCTGGCCTTCTAAAGAGCAGTCAGGGCTGATCTCCTCTAGGACTGACCGGTCTGTTCGCCTTGCAGTCCAAGGGACTCGCAAGAGTCTTCTCCGGCACCAGAGTTCAAAAGCCTCAATTCTTTGACGCTCGGCCTTCCTTGTGGTCCAACTTTCGCAGCCATACATTGCAACTGGGAAGACCATAGCCTTGACTAAACGCACTTTTGTTGGCAGGGTGATGTCTCTGCTTTTTAGGATGCTGTCTAGATTTGCCACAGCTTTTAATTTCTTTGCTGCAGTCCCCATCTGCAGTGATCTTGGAGCCCGGGAAAATAAAATCTGTCACTATCTCCGTTTCTTCCCCTTCTATTTGCCAGGAATTGAGAGGGCCGGATGCCGTGATCTTTGTTTTCAAAACAAAGACGTATACGTATATGTATACGTATAAAAACCCCGCTAAGGTCGAGACTGCGGCGCACAGAGAGTCTTCTTCCCTGTGAGGCTCTCTAGCCCGCCTCCCTCACGGGGAGAGGAAGGGAAGACGATCGGAAAACGCTTTGAGACCCGCTGGGTCACCGCGGCCCATTCCCAGCTCTCTCCCCACTCTCACGGGCCCACTCGCCTCGCAGGCAGACGGGGGGGGGGGGGAAGGTGTTTGTAAGCCGCCTTGCCACAACCTCCCACGCGACACACACACACACACGCACACAGCACTCAACCCTTACGGTCCGGACAACTGCTCGCCTTCCTCTTCCCGACTGCCGAGCCCTAGCGCCCGCCGTGTCCTTGGAGACCCCTGGCACATTGGCATCGCTACGCAGAGAAATATTTGCGTCTACGTATTTGCATCCCCTCGATGTCCCACCCCCCACCCCCCCACCCCGAGAAGAGCTTTTCTCCTGGCACGAACGAACGCTTTCCCCTCAAGGGAAGATTCCGCCGCATCCCACGCCATGCCATGCGAGACTCCTGGCTGCCCTGACTCTGTCTCGCACATTGCCTGCCCCTTGTACGAGCAGTGTCGGGACGACAGCTTTGTCGCTTTGCTGGGAAACAAGCCTTCTGTAAGTAAACCTTGCCATTTCGGCTCCCCGACAAAGGCCCCCCCCCAGAGGCAGCCACTCCGGTTGCCAGAGTTTTAGCAAAGACGCTTTTTATAATATGCCGCCAACCTTGTACCTTGTCCGTTCTAGTTCATTTAATAATTTCAAGATCCGGTCGGTCACGTAGCCCCCGTGGCCTATCTTGTTATTTTGTCGAAAATTTCAAAACCTGTTTTATATATTGTCTTATAACGTACTCTGTGCCAGTAAAAGGTTGCTGACTTGACTGGTCCCGAGCCTTTGCGCATCAACAGGGGGGGACGGAGAGAGAAACAGTTCGCCGGAGAGCTGTAGAATCACAGGGTCGGACGGGGACTCCCAGCCCCCTGCAGGACACAAGTCCGAGCCCAGGTCTGCCGCGTCCCGGCGCGGGCGGGGCGGGGCGGGGAAAGAGGAAGCGGGCCCGGGGCGGGGGGGGGGGGGAGGCGGGCCTACGGGAAACCAAACACGGAGGCCAGGTCGACCGACTTCCGGCGGCGCCGGGTCAGGGGTTAGCCCAGGTCTACCGACTCTCGCACGGCGGGAACACGGAACCCGGGCGGACGGAAAGGGGGGAGGGCGAGGGCGAGGGGACCCCAGGCCCACCGGGTTCCCTCGCGGCAGCAGAAGGACAAAAGCGCCGGGTCAGCCGACTCGCGGGTGACGGGTACTCCAGGTCTACCGGCTCCCACGCGACAGGAACGCGGAGCCCAGGTCTACCGACGGCCGTCGCCAGGCCGGGACTCTCCGAAAGGCGCTAGCGAGCCGAGACGGGTCCAGGTCTACCGACGCCCCGAAGCGACTCGCGTGCAGCGGCGGCCGGAAAGAGGGCGAGGGGACTCCAGGTCCACCGAGTTCCTGCGCGCGGGCAGAACGACAAAAGCGCCGCGCGGAGGCCGGGTCAACCGGCTCGCGGCGAGAGGCAGTCCAGGTCTACCGGCTCCCACGCGACCGGAACACGGAGCCCAGGTCTACTGACGGCCGTCGCCGGGCCGGGACTCTCCGAAAGACGGGTCCAGGTCTACCGACGCCCCGAAGCGACTCGCGGGTAGCGTCGGACGGAAAGAGGGCGAGGGGACTCCAGGTCCACCGAGCTCCTTCGCGCGGGCCGAACGACAAAAGCGCCGCGCGGAGGCCGGGTCAACCGACTCCCACGCGACCGGAACCCGGAGCCGAGGTCTACCAGCGTCCGTCGCGAGGGCAACGGACTTCCGTCGACAC
>NW_027518624.1:72500-75000 GCF_049243985.1 Paroedura picta | reverse complement strand
AGACGGGTTGAGGGACTTGGGAATGTTCAGCCTGGAGAAAAGGAGGTCGAGAGGGGACACGATAGCCCTCTTTAAGTATTTGAAAGGTTGTCACTTAGAGGAGGGCAGGATGCTGTTTCTGTTGGCTGCAGAGGAGAGGACACGCAGTAATGGGTTCAAGTACAACGATATAGGCTAGATATCAGGGGAAAAACTTTCACAGTCAGAGTAGTTCAGCAGTGGAACAGGCTGCCTAAGGAGGCGGTGAGCTCCCCCTCACTGGCAGTCTTCAAGCAAAGGTCGGATGCACCCTTTTCTTGGATGCTTTAGGATGCTTAGGGCTAATCCTGCATCGAGCAGGGGGTTGGACCGGATGGCCTGTATGGCCCCTTCCAACTCTATGATTCTATGACTCTTTTCGACCTTGGCCTGGCAAGTGGGAAAAAAAAGCCCGTATGTGTGTATGTATGTGTATACGTATATGTATGCTGTTGTTGTTGTTATGTGTCCGACCCATCGCGACCCCACGGACAATGATCCTCCAGGCCTTCCTGTCCTCTACCATTCCCCGGAGTCCATTTAAGTTTGCACCTACCGCTTCAGTGACTCCATCCAGCCACCTCATTCTCTGTCGTCCCCTTCTTCTTTTGCCCTCGATCTCCCCCAGCATTAGGCTCTTCTCCAGGGAGTCCTTCCTTCTCATGAGGTGGCCAAAATATTTGAGTTTCATCTTCAGGGCCTGGCCTTCTAAAGAGCAGTCAGGGCTGATCTCCTCTAGGACTGACCGGTTTGTTCGCCTTGCAGTCCAAGGGACTCGCAAGAGTCTTCTCCGGCACCAGAGTTCAAAAGCCTCAATTCTTTGACGCTCGGCCTTCCTTGCGGTCCAACTTTCGCAGCCATACATTGCAACTGGGAAGACCATAGCCTTGACTAAACGCACTTTTGTTGGCAGGGTGATGTCTCTGCTTTTTAGGATGCTGTCTAGATTTGCCACAGCTTTTAATTTCTTTGCTGCAGTCCCCATCTGCAGTGATCTTGGAGCCCGGGAAAATAAAATCTGTCACTATCTCCGTTTCTTCCCCTTCTATTTGCCAGGAATTGAGAGGGCCGGATGCCGTGATCTTTGTTTTCAAAACAAAGACGTATACGTATATGTATACGTATAAAAACCCCGCTAAGGTCGAGACTGCGGTGCACAGCACTCAACCCTTACGGTCCGGAAAACTGCTCGCCTTCCTCTTCCCGACTGCCGAGCCCTAGCGCCCGCCGTGTCCTTGGAGACCCCTGGCACATTGATGAAACGAGACGAAATAATTCACTCAAGGGAAGAGTCCCCAGTCTTCGCTCCGGAAAGCTCACCTGCGGCCACGGTTCCCAAAGGCCGGTCGTCTCTCTCCCACGCTCGGCGAACATTCCAAACCGCGCGGTCCGGCCTTCACGGCCGCACCTCGCGGACGAACGTTCCGAGCCGCAGGCTCCGGACGAACCACGCCTCCGCACCCGTGCCCTCGTTCGTCGCCACGCCACCGCGACCTCCCACGCCGCACACACACGTTCCACCCCTCGGCCTTCCTCTCCTCGCCGCCAGCCAAGCCCGACAAAGGCCCCCCCCCCCAGAGGCAGCCACTCCGGTTGCCAGAGTTTTAGCAAAGACGCTTTTTATAATATGCCGCCAACCTTGTACCTTGTCCGTTCTAGTTCATTTAATAATTTCAAGATCCGGTCGGTCACGTAGCCCCCGTGGCCTATCCTGTTATTTTGTCGAAAATTTCAAAACCTATTTTATATATTGTCTTATAACATACTCTGTGCCAGTAAAAGGTTGCTGACTTGACTGGTCCCGAGCCTTTGCGCATCAACAGGGGGGGACGGAGAGAGAAACAGTTCGCCGGAGAGCTGTAGAATCACAGGGTCGGACGGGGACTCCCAGCCCCCTGCAGGACACAAGTCCGAGCCCAGGTCTGCCGCGTCCCGGCGCGGGCGGGGCGGGGCGGGGAAAGAGGAAGCGGGCCCGGGGCGGGGGGGGGGGAGGCGGGCCTACGGGAAACCAAACACGGAGGCCAGGTCGACCGACTTCCGGCGGCGCCGGGTCAGGGGGTTAGCCCAGGTCTACCGACTCTCGCACGGCGGGAACACAGAACCCGGGCGGACGGAAAGGGGGGAGGGCGAGGGCGAGGGGACTCCAGGCCCACCGGGTTCCCTCGCGGCAGCAGAAGGACAAAAGCCGACTCGCGGGTGACGGGTACTCCAGGTCTACCGGCTCCCACGCGACAGGAACGCGGAGCCCAGGTCTACCGACGGCCGTCGCCAGGCCGGGACTCTCCGAAAGGCGCTAGCGAGCCGAGACGGGTCCAGGTCTACCGACGCCCCGAAGCGACTCGCGTGCAGCGGCGGCCGGAAAGAGGGCGAGGGGACTCCAGGTCCACCGAGTTCCTGCGCGTGGGCAGAACGACAAAAGCGCCGCGCGGAGGCCGGGTCAACCGGCTCGCGGCGAGAGGCAGTCCAGGTCTACCGGCTCCCA
>NW_027518624.1:60000-62500 GCF_049243985.1 Paroedura picta | reverse complement strand
AGTCCTTGGGGTACTTGCGGATTGTAAACTGAACACGAGCAAGCGGTGTGATGCAGCGGTACACAAAGGCAAATGCCATTTCGGGCTGTATCGACACAGGCATCGCATCAAAATCGCAAGGTGTCATAGTCCCGTCGTATACGGCACCGGTCAGACCACACCTGGAGTACTGTGTGCAGTTCTGGAGGCCTCACTTCAAGAAGGACGTAGATAAAATTGAAAGGGTACAGAGGAGGGCGACGAGGATGATCCGGGGCCTGTGAAGACGGGTTGAGGGACTTGGGAATGTTCAGCCTGGAGAAAAGGAGGTCGAGAGGGGACACGATAGCCCTCTTTAAGTATTTGAAAGGTTGTCACTTAGAGGAGGGCAGGATGCTGTTTCTGTTGGCTGCAGAGGAGAGGACACGCAGTAATGGGTTCAAGTACAACGATATAGGCTAGATATCAGGGGAAAAACTTTCACAGTCAGAGTAGTTCAGCAGTGGAACAGGCTGCCTAAGGAGGCGGTGAGCTCCCCCTCACTGGCAGTCTTCAAGCAAAGGTCGGATGCACCCTTTTCTTGGATGCTTTAGGATGCTTAGGGCTAATCCTGCATCGAGCAGGGGGTTGGACCGGATGGCCTGTATGGCCCCTTCCAACTCTATGATTCTATGACTCTTTTCGACCTTGGCCTGGCAAGTGGGAAAAAAAAGCCCGTATGTGTGTATGTATGTGTATACGTATATGTATGCTGTTGTTGTTGTTATGTGTCCGACCCATCGCGACCCCACGGACAATGATCCTCCAGGCCTTCCTGTCCTCTACCATTCCCCGGAGTCCATTTAAGTTTGCACCTACCGCTTCAGTGACTCCATCCAGCCACCTCATTCTCTGTCGTCCCCTTCTTCTTTTGCCCTCGATCTCCCCCAGCATTAGGCTCTTCTCCAGGGAGTCCTTCCTTCTCATGAGGTGGCCAAAATATTTGAGTTTCATCTTCAGGGCCTGGCCTTCTAAAGAGCAGTCAGGGCTGATCTCCTCTAGGACTGACCGGTTTGTTCGCCTTGCAGTCCAAGGGACTCGCAAGAGTCTTCTCCGGCACCAGAGTTCAAAAGCCTCAATTCTTTGACGCTCGGCCTTCCTTGCGGTCCAACTTTCGCAGCCATACATTGCAACTGGGAAGACCATAGCCTTGACTAAACGCACTTTTGTTGGCAGGGTGATGTCTCTGCTTTTTAGGATGCTGTCTAGATTTGCCACAGCTTTTAATTTCTTTGCTGCAGTCCCCATCTGCAGTGATCTTGGAGCCCGGGAAAATAAAATCTGTCACTATCTCCGTTTCTTCCCCTTCTATTTGCCAGGAATTGAGAGGGCCGGATGCCGTGATCTTTGTTTTCAAAACAAAGACGTATACGTATATGTATACGTATAAAAACCCCGCTAAGGTCGAGACTGCGGTGCACAGCACTCAACCCTTACGGTCCGGAAAACTGCTCGCCTTCCTCTTCCCGACTGCCGAGCCCTAGCGCCCGCCGTGTCCTTGGAGACCCCTGGCACATTGATGAAACGAGACGAAATAATTCACTCAAGGGAAGAGTCCCCAGTCTTCGCTCCGGAAAGCTCACCTGCGGCCACGGTTCCCAAAGGCCGGTCGTCTCTCTCCCACGCTCGGCGAACATTCCAAACCGCGCGGTCCGGCCTTCACGGCCGCACCTCGCGGACGAACGTTCCGAGCCGCAGGCTCCGGACGAACCACGCCTCCGCACCCGTGCCCTCGTTCGTCGCCACGCCACCGCGACCTCCCACGCCGCACACACACGTTCCACCCCTCGGCCTTCCTCTCCTCGCCGCCAGCCAAGCCCGACAAAGGCCCCCCCCCCCAGAGGCAGCCACTCCGGTTGCCAGAGTTTTAGCAAAGACGCTTTTTATAATATGCCGCCAACCTTGTACCTTGTCCGTTCTAGTTCATTTAATAATTTCAAGATCCGGTCGGTCACGTAGCCCCCGTGGCCTATCCTGTTATTTTGTCGAAAATTTCAAAACCTATTTTATATATTGTCTTATAACATACTCTGTGCCAGTAAAAGGTTGCTGACTTGACTGGTCCCGAGCCTTTGCGCATCAACAGGGGGGGACGGAGAGAGAAACAGTTCGCCGGAGAGCTGTAGAATCACAGGGTCGGACGGGGACTCCCAGCCCCCTGCAGGACACAAGTCCGAGCCCAGGTCTGCCGCGTCCCGGCGCGGGCGGGGCGGGGCGGGGAAAGAGGAAGCGGGCCCGGGGCGGGGGGGGGGGAGGCGGGCCTACGGGAAACCAAACACGGAGGCCAGGTCGACCGACTTCCGGCGGCGCCGGGTCAGGGGGTTAGCCCAGGTCTACCGACTCTCGCACGGCGGGAACACAGAACCCGGGCGGACGGAAAGGGGGGAGGGCGAGGGCGAGGGGACTCCAGGCCCACCGGGTTCCCTCGCGGCAGCAGAAGGACAAAAGCCGACTCGCGGGTGACGGGTACTCCAGGTCTACC
>NW_027518624.1:7500-10000 GCF_049243985.1 Paroedura picta | reverse complement strand
GGGAAAATAAAATCTGTCACTATCTCCGTTTCTTCCCCTTCTATTTGCCAGGAATTGAGAGGGCCGGATGCCGTGATCTTTGTTTTCAAAACAAAGACGTATACGTATATGTATACGTATAAAAACCCCGCTAAGGTCGAGACTGCGGCGCACAGAGAGTCTTCTTCCCTGTGAGGCTCTCTAGCCCGCCTCCCTCACGGGGAGAGGAAGGGAAGACGATCGGAAAACGCTTTGAGACCCGCTGGGTCACCGCGGCCCATTCCCAGCTCTCTCCCCACTCTCACGGGCCCACTCGCCTCGCAGGCAGACGGGGGGGGGGGGGAAGGTGTTTGTAAGCCGCCTTGCCACAACCTCCCACGCGACACACACACACACACGCACACAGCACTCAACCCTTACGGTCCGGACAACTGCTCGCCTTCCTCTTCCCGACTGCCGAGCCCTAGCGCCCGCCGTGTCCTTGGAGACCCCTGGCACATTGGCATCGCTACGCAGAGAAATATTTGCGTCTACGTATTTGCATCCCCTCGATGTCCCACCCCCCACCCCCCCACCCCGAGAAGAGCTTTTCTCCTGGCACGAACGAACGCTTTCCCCTCAAGGGAAGATTCCGCCGCATCCCACGCCATGCCATGCGAGACTCCTGGCTGCCCTGACTCTGTCTCGCACATTGCCTGCCCCTTGTACGAGCAGTGTCGGGACGACAGCTTTGTCGCTTTGCTGGGAAACAAGCCTTCTGTAAGTAAACCTTGCCATTTCGGCTCCCCGACAAAGGCCCCCCCCCAGAGGCAGCCACTCCGGTTGCCAGAGTTTTAGCAAAGACGCTTTTTATAATATGCCGCCAACCTTGTACCTTGTCCGTTCTAGTTCATTTAATAATTTCAAGATCCGGTCGGTCACGTAGCCCCCGTGGCCTATCTTGTTATTTTGTCGAAAATTTCAAAACCTGTTTTATATATTGTCTTATAACGTACTCTGTGCCAGTAAAAGGTTGCTGACTTGACTGGTCCCGAGCCTTTGCGCATCAACAGGGGGGGACGGAGAGAGAAACAGTTCGCCGGAGAGCTGTAGAATCACAGGGTCGGACGGGGACTCCCAGCCCCCTGCAGGACACAAGTCCGAGCCCAGGTCTGCCGCGTCCCGGCGCGGGCGGGGCGGGGCGGGGAAAGAGGAAGCGGGCCCGGGGCGGGGGGGGGGGGGAGGCGGGCCTACGGGAAACCAAACACGGAGGCCAGGTCGACCGACTTCCGGCGGCGCCGGGTCAGGGGTTAGCCCAGGTCTACCGACTCTCGCACGGCGGGAACACGGAACCCGGGCGGACGGAAAGGGGGGAGGGCGAGGGCGAGGGGACCCCAGGCCCACCGGGTTCCCTCGCGGCAGCAGAAGGACAAAAGCGCCGGGTCAGCCGACTCGCGGGTGACGGGTACTCCAGGTCTACCGGCTCCCACGCGACAGGAACGCGGAGCCCAGGTCTACCGACGGCCGTCGCCAGGCCGGGACTCTCCGAAAGGCGCTAGCGAGCCGAGACGGGTCCAGGTCTACCGACGCCCCGAAGCGACTCGCGTGCAGCGGCGGCCGGAAAGAGGGCGAGGGGACTCCAGGTCCACCGAGTTCCTGCGCGCGGGCAGAACGACAAAAGCGCCGCGCGGAGGCCGGGTCAACCGGCTCGCGGCGAGAGGCAGTCCAGGTCTACCGGCTCCCACGCGACCGGAACACGGAGCCCAGGTCTACTGACGGCCGTCGCCGGGCCGGGACTCTCCGAAAGACGGGTCCAGGTCTACCGACGCCCCGAAGCGACTCGCGGGTAGCGTCGGACGGAAAGAGGGCGAGGGGACTCCAGGTCCACCGAGCTCCTTCGCGCGGGCCGAACGACAAAAGCGCCGCGCGGAGGCCGGGTCAACCGACTCCCACGCGACCGGAACCCGGAGCCGAGGTCTACCAGCGTCCGTCGCGAGGGCAACGGACTTCCGTCGACACCGCGCCAACGGGTGGTCCAGGTCTACCGACTCCCGCGCGGCGGGAACCCAGCACCCAGGTCTACCAACGGCCGCCCCCCCACCCACCCACCCCGAGGGGGAATCCTCGAAAGGTCCCGCGAGCCGAGCCGAGGCCAGGTCCACCGACAACCCGAAGCGGCGGCGCGGGGCAAACGGGGAGTCCAGGTCTACCTACTCTCCCAACGGCTCCCCGCAACGGCGGCCGGAAAGAGGGAGGGCGAGGGGACTCCAGGTCCACCCAGTTCCCCCGCGGGAGCAGAACGACAAAAGCGCCGCGCGGAGGCCAGGTCGACCGACTTCCGGCGGAAGACCGAGGCCGTCCGTGTCCTCCCCGCCGCGGTCCGCCCGGGCGGGTAGGTCTACCGACTCCCATCCCGAAGGGCGACCTGGGGGAAAATGGGGCGTTCGGGGAGTGCCGCTACGCCGACTCCCGTCCGTGGAAGCCCCGGAGGCCGGCCCGGCCCGGCCTTCCCTTCGCAGTCGGAGCGCCTCCCGGAAGTCCC
>NW_027518623.1:300000-419075 GCF_049243985.1 Paroedura picta | reverse complement strand
CCGCACCTCGAATTGGGCCTGGGATCAAATTGTGCGCTTTGAGTGCTGCAGTTCCCAAGATGTCTCTCCTTATTTGGCTAAGACAAGGCTAGCGTATTGTGAAGAGCAAAGGGGAAAGAGATGTTCCCCTACTTGACGACTTCAAGCGAGCGATCACTATGACAGATCTCATTTTAAGTGCCCCTGCTGTTTAAGCTGTGATCATCGCTATGAACTAGGAAAATTTCTAACGTTCCAACCCGAAAAGAAGACGTTCTTCATCCATTTATTAAAAACAGAGCCCAAAAGTAGGCAGGCAGGCAGGCACACAAAAGACATGTCAGTGTGGTGCAGTGGTTCTTAACAGCGGCAGACTCGAATCTGGAGAACCGGGTTTGATTCCCCCACTCGTTCACACACAGCCAGCTGAGTGACCTTTGGCCAGTGACAGTTCTCCCAGAACTCTCCCAGCCCCACCTACCTCACAGGGAGAAAGAAGGGAAGATGATTTGAGACACATAAGGCCTGCTGGGTGATGGGCCAGTTACAGTTCTCTCAGAGCTCACTCAGCCCCACCTACCTTACAGGGTAGGGGAGAGAAAAGGAAACGTGTTTGTAAGCTGCTTTGGGTAATGAAAAGTGGGGTATAAAAAAACCAGCTATTCTTTTCCCCCTCCTGCAAAAAGAGGACATCTGGCAAACTTAGTTAAGACCAGTTTATAAGCTCCTGCATGAGGAGTGGAATAAGAAAGGATGAAACATTTCTTGGATATTCCAAGCAAGTGAATCGTTGTTACTCATGATGTATATATTTCCTGCATACTGCAGGGGGGGTGGACTAGATGACTTTGGAGGTCCCTTCCAACTCTATGAATCTGTGTCTAAATGGAACCTCCATAATCAGAGGCAGTGTATTTCTGAGTATGTACTGAGGGGGCAAGGGACATCTGCAATGCTGGACTAGATGGACCACCTAGCCGCTCTGATGTTCAAATCTCCATGCACATAGAAAAATAGCATGTAAGGGAATCCTAACTTTTTTTTTCTTGATGTGCTAGATTTCTGGTTGCAAGGCGCTCATTTGAACATGGTGCAGCTTGAAGTGTTGCTGTCCAGGCTTTACATCTGGTTACATATATACTGACCCTTATTCGAACAAAACCTTTGTTAAGGCAATTTCCTGTTCCTTTGCCATATCAGTTCAATTTTCATAAGGAGATAAGTTTTAACAAAGCAGCGACTTTGCCATGGGGGAAACCTCAGCATTCATAACGGGCTTCCCCCCCCCCCCCAGCCATCTATGGTTTCTTTTTTAGGTGCTCATCTCTTTTCCTGTGTTTTGCTTTTCGCCCTTTTTCTTCAGCCGCAGTTCCATTTGCTTCCTGATGATGGAGCACTTTAACAGGTAATCATTTCAGGTGGCTCTCCGTGGACGGGGTTGGTTGTCCCCCTCCCCCAGGTTGCAAAGATGTTCTTGGTTTTCATTAAGTGCATGTTATGCACCAACTCCGGTCAACAGATCATAACATCACAGAGAAACGGCTTTGGGGAGGGGTCCTTCCGAACGGGGAAGGTGTGTATGCATGCATGCGTGTGTTCTCATGCTTAATTTTTTGACGGACAACAGGAAGGTACAAGGACCGGTGATCCATAGCAGAAGCTTGTCAGATCCCTGGAATTTTACCCAGTGAGCACACCTGGAATTAGCAGTCAAAGCAGTTTATTGAGACAGTGACATGAAGCTCAAGATTATTCCTGCTGAAGCTGAATTGGTTGGCAATCCATCCATCAGTCCCAGGCAGCCCCACCCCCCACAGACATAAACACACCCTGGTCAAAAAGGCGGGATCCGTTCCCTGGGGAAAGGCAGACTCCCCTGTCCCCATGATAAGTGTGCACCCTGCCTTTGCACCCAGGTGCACATTATATCATTTTGTTCCAAGCTGACCAAGGTCAGGCTCATCCAGTTCCCCCAGCCAGCGTGATGTAGTGGTTAAGAAGTGGTTAAGAGCAGCAGCTTCTAATCTGGCAAGCCAAGTTTCATTTCCTGCTCCTCTATATGCAGGCAGCTGGGTGACCTTGGTTTAGTCGCAGTCCTGAGAGCCAGTTTGGTGTAGTGGTTAGGAATGCGGACTTCTAATCTGGCATGGCAGGTTCGATTCTGCGCTCCCCCACATGCAGCCAGCTGGGTGACCTTGGGCTTGCCACGGCACTGATAAAACTGTTCTGACCGGGCAGTGATATCAGGGCTCTCTCAGCCTCACCCACCCCACAGGGGGTCTGTTGTGGGGAGAGGAATGGGAAGGCGACTGTAAGCCGCTTTGAGCCTCCTTCGGGTAGGGAAAAGCGGCATATAAGAACCAACTCTTCTTCTCTTCTTCTTCTGATAGTGTTGTTCTAACAGAGCATTCCCCCCCTCCCCAGTATCTGTCGGTGTGTGGAATAGAAAATGCAGCTTGTCCTTCCGAGGGCTGAAAACACTCAAGTCCCTCCTTTTACCCCCCTCTATAAAGATGTCGAGGGGATTTCGAACACCGTCCCAATTTGGACAAGAGGCTGGTGGGAACAAACTGGAAAAGTAGGCAAATGAGAACAAGAAAGTAAGGAGAAGTGCAGAGGTCTACATCTGGGTCACAAGGACGAGAAGCAGGCCTGTTGGATGGTAGATCCATGGCTGGGGAGCAGTGTGTGCAAACGAGATCTTGGGGGACTTGTGGACTGTAAGCTAAATAGGAGCAGACCGACATGGCGAGAAAGAAGGCAAATGCAGGCTTGGGCTGTATCAACAGAGGCATCCTGCTGCAATCACAAGATGTTCCTCTGTGTACTGCATTGGTCAGACCCCACCTGGAGTCCTGTGTGCCGTTCTGGAGGACCCCCATTTCCCGCAGAAGGCAGGAAATCTACAACCACCTGCCTGCCACGGTGACCCCAATTCCATGCCCAAATGACGCCCACCCCTAGAATCCTTGGGAGAAATTTGCCTTCTGATCCCAAAGTGGAGATTGGCGCTTCCCTGGGCGTTCAAGAAAGGTCCACAAGAGCCAAGCACCGACACAATCTCTTCTGCCCAGCCCCTCACAATCTGCCTAAGTTCACAAAATCAGCCTCATCGCCACATTTCTTACGGACTTTCTTGGGATTATCCCAGCTCCCACCCTCCGCCAGTCCCCCACGCCGAACTGCTTGCGCTCAAACACTATGCTAGCTGTGGTTGGCTTGCTCCCAGGCGTGTTTTCTCCGAAATAAGCCCTAGAAAGTTTAGTCGGATGCACTTTCCGAGCGTGTGGTGCACAGAGAGGGATTCTTCCTCCCCCCCCTTCCCAAATACATCTGCGCAAAATAGCCGTCCCTCTGACCGCAGCCAAAGCTTATGAAACTTAAAGCGACTGTTTGTGCTGGCTTTCTTCCTTACGCTCTGTTCATTCAACAGGTTCCCCCCCCCCAAATAAAACAACCCCACATCCCCCCCTCTCCCGCAGTTCCCCCTTCTTTCTAGCAAGCCGGTGTCAGGTTCCAGCCCAAGCCGTGGTGGGAAACATGATATAAATAGAGAACCCAAAGGGGACGAAGTTTTGAGAAGAAAGCATGACATCATTTTGACTTTTCTCTCCACCCAAAGAGAAGTCAGATGGAGGTGTAGACTTGAGCCAGAGCAAGAAGGAGCCACGGGGAAGCTTAGGAGTCCGCCGGACCCGGGAAATCAGAGGAACCAAGACTCCAAAAGGCAGTTTGATCCTTGCAACTGCCCAGAGAAGTGAAATCTGAAAAGGAAGTTTAGCTGGAAGCAGTTTAAGAAGGTAAATCTCCCTGTGCAGGAATCTCTGCCCGTGACTCTGGATACTTTCCGGGGGATGGTTCCGTTTGCATCCAAGAGGTTCCTTCTCCTCTGCTGGATCGGGATGTCTTTGCTGGCGACCCAAGTGCTCTACCTTTGAGGAAGGACCCAACACGGCTGCCTGGACTGGGAAGGGATTTCCCCCTCCCGCAAACCGATGGCATGGACTTTATCAGTCCCTTCCTTTGAGCCCGCCTCTTTCCAAAGGATACAAACTGACAAGGGGGATTAAAATTGCGACCCAGAAATCTCACCGGCCTTCCCCTCTTGGACGTGCTTTTCACCGTGAGGAAAGGAACGATGGAGAATTTGCTGCTGCTGCTCTATTTGCTGTCTCTGTTGGTTTTGTTACAGGTAAATGTTCTCAGCACCGCTGGCTTCCGTCTCCCTGTGGCTTGGATTTTTTTTGTGATCGATACTTTAGCTTCGTTTCCGGTTCATGTTCTGTTCTTCTTCTTCTTTTTTTTTTACCATACAGGTGTATGGGAATCACACCTGGCTGCACAAACATCCAGGTAAGGAACCTTTGATTTCCCACCCTTGAATTTAGAGAGGTATTCTGTGTCCTGCCCCCTCCTCCAAGAACCAGGTAACAGCTACGATTGTTCCCTCCTCTGCGTTTTTCTCACACCGACCCTGTGAGGTAGGTTGGATGAAGAGAAAGCGCATGGTCCATTGAGCATTGTGGAAAGGCGGGGACTTGAACCCCAGTCTCCCCAGTTCTGGCCTAACAGGAAAACCACCCTGACCGCAACTTGCTACTGGTCAAGTAATTGTTTCAGGGCAATGGAATGAAAAGGGGGAAAGCCAGAGAGCTGAGCTTACAGCTTTAAGCAAGCTAAGTATTTTCTGGTTGTGATATAGCTGGAGGACTAGATCCACCGGTTGAGTTGTGGGACATGCAGCGTGCTGTGAAATGCAGCATCTCAGAGCTTGCCAAACTGCAACGCTGAGTTGCATGCGTGCCTGCAACATCAAACGTCACGGTCGCAATAGCTTTTGGACCCAACTTCTCTACCGGTGCATGTCTCCCACCCCTGAAAAAACAGTGTGCAAAGCACGGTGTAGTTTCGGATTGTGATGGACTGTAGGTGTTGTCTTGTGTCCTGAAATGTCGGGCTGTCCTTATTTACCAGGGACAATCCCTGTCTTCTATTCCTCAATGCATAGCTGCTGTTCCAGATCTGTTAGTGGCAGCTGCTTGCACTGCCCTTCTTCAGGTTCCGTCTCCCGGCCTCCGGAAGTCAAATCCCATAGCGGGCGAGCGGAGCCTTGTCCACAGCGTTTATGCGTGTCAGTGCATGCGTGCAAAGGGTGAACCTCCCATGCAGAGTTCAGTCTGCAATTTCACACCCCGCCGCTGCCAAACCACGTTATGAACGGTCGATAGATAGATATACTATATTTTCTTAAAGCGCAAAGACTCATCACCTTCTTAGCACTGCGATCGATGGGAGAGAGACGGTTGCTCGGTAGACCAGGAGGGTGAGATCAGAGAGCTGTTAGGGACCTCCGGAATATGGATGTTTCAGGCGTGCCCGTTTTCCTCTGCGAAAGGTCAACTCTGCTTTCCGAAACCAACCAAGCAGACGGCCCCAAAACCAAAATCGAAACCCAGCGTCCAATTAACTCTGGCAGCCACTGAATTTTAGAATGTGTGTGAATTTTGCAATTTGTCCAAATTTTGCAACTTGTACGAATAATTTGGCGTTGCTCATTTGTGCCTTTCTTACAGAGCTGAATAGGCTCTCCCTAACCATGAGAGGGAGAGTAAATGTGGCATTGTAGTCCTACTCCTTTTACACAGGGATGCCAGCCTCCAGGTGGGACCTGGGGATCCCCTGGAATTACAGCGTACTTCCAGGCAACAGAGATCAGTTCCCCTGGAGGAAATGGTCTTTTAGAAGGTGGACCGTATGGTGTTAGACCCCTCCTCTCCCCAAATCCCACTCTCTATGCTCTACCTGCAAAGTCTCCAGGTTTCCCCCAATCTGGAGCTGGCAACCATACTTGAATCTGGAGCTGGCAACCATACTTTTTTAGGCACCCGCTGAGATTGCACAAACTGTTTCTCACACCATTTGAAACTGAGCTTCCTTATCCCAAGGACTAGAAACCTGCCTCTTTAAAATCCAAAGCAACAAAGCAGAAAGTCCTCAGCAGGTGGCATTGGGGTGTGGAAAGTCCTTTCCCCCACTTAAAAAAAAAATCTAAGCATTGATTCCTGTGGTTCTCTTTTTCTCTTTAGACAGAAGAATTTCTCTTTCATTTCTTTCTCCATTTTTCTGTTGCACCATAACCTTCGCAAGGTCCTTTGGTTTTCTAAAATTATTTTAAAAAATGCGACACCCTGCAGAGTGCTCTAGCAGGAGGTTCAGGAAGGCCTGGGAAGACCTTGCTTTTGAGCATCTGCAGACCGAAATTCGGAAATTCTATAGAGCCCCCTCTATAGTATACTCCAGGACTCGAATCGTTTGTGCTTAAATGTAATGAAGATTTTATTAATTAAGGAAGGGGTTCATTCCCCGATAGGACACCTGCTCCAACATCAAGAGCAAACCTTGACTCATTCTTCACATGGGGGGGATAATGCACTTTCATTGTGCTTTTGCAGCTGGATTTTCCTGTGCAGAACAGGGAAATCTACCTCTAAGGTGCATTGAAGGTGCATTAACCCCTGGGTGCAGAAGGGACCCTTGAAAGAAAAAGCTTCCACCCAAAGAATGGAAACCCTCCTCAGGGTTCAAGTGAATTGGTGGATGCATAGCAAGCTCTAAAACATTTTAACCGTTTTGGGATACTAGTTTAATGTTATTTACGACTGTTTTATTGACTGGCATGGCCCACTGTGAGCCTCACGGGAAGGGCAGGTTCTAAAAAACGAGATGATTATTGTTCTTATTATACGTTGTTAAAGCATTTTAACTGAAATTGTTGTTTGGTATTCTGATGTCCACAACCTGTCATGGATTCATAATGAAAACAAGCCAAGGAGCCCCTTGCTTTCTTTCCCTTCACCAGCCATGCCAACGTGAGAGAAGATCTATCTGTAATTTGTTGTGGGACAAATCCATGACGTGAAGAGTCCGTGCTTTGTTTCTTGTTTTATCCCCCCGGAATTAAACGTGGTTTAGAGTTTTAATTTGCAGGAAAGAAACCCGCGATCATTTTGGGTTGCTCTAACAAGCTGCAGGTTTTGGACAGACACACAAAGAGAAGAGAGGGAAGGGGGCTTGATCTCATTACATAAATTGACGGTGCGTTCCGGGCATCCGAATGCAAATCAAGACTTGATGAGAGGGTTATAGACGCTTCTGGTGGCGATTGTTGATTTGGAATTCATGTCTTTGAACCCTCACCTGGCTAGGAAAGGTGGGCCGCCCCTCATTCCCATTTTTAAGAATAGGTGCATATCAATTTTCTCTCTCTCAGCTGATTCAGGGTTTGCTCCAGTGCACCTCCTGAAAAGAAAAGAAAGAAAGAAATCCGGATTTCTGCTAACTGGTCCACATCCGTTTACACAAACAACATCTGCTTTCCGTGGCTGGGATGGATGCGCTAAATTCCGCATGTTTTATGCAACTGGGGATTTGAGGAGTCAGGAGATTGAGTGCTGGGATGTTTCCTGATACAAATCTTTCTGAGCTCGCTCTTGAGAGGCCATGAGAGCTGAGTGGTTGAGAGAGCTGGAGAAGAGGAGGACAAGGGGGATACGATATCTGCTGTTTGGCTACTTAAAAGGCAGGCCTCTTGAGGAGGGGTTGGGGCAGCTTGTTTACTGCAGCGTTTGAGACAAGGACGAGGAGCAGCGGGTTCAAATGACGGGAAAGGAGGTTCCACTGAAATATTAGAAAGCATTTTCTGACCAGGTGGGCTGTTTGTAGATGGGCTACGCTGCCGCAGTTGCTTGTGGAGTCTCCCTCATTGGAAGTTTTTCAGAGGAAATTGGATGAGCAGCAATCAAGAGTGTGTGATTTTTTTTTAAAAGTCCCTAAGATAGTGGCAGGCTGGACTGGATGACCCTTGGGTGACCCTTCAAGCTCTTGTGATTCTGAGCCTTGCAGCGCATTTTAAAAATTAAAGCCTTGGCTATCTTTGGGATGAACTCCCCCGGGGGGAATAAAAAGGGTTAATTGGTGGGGCAGCTGTGTGCTGTCCTGTCTTGAGCATAATAATTAATGAATTGAGGGGCGACCCCTGAAACAAGGGGCAGACGTGCATATGTGGAGCGGCTGGGAAGAAATCGATGAAGAGAGCTCCGTCTCTGCCTTCTGAAGGAGCCTTGACACATGCCATCCATAAAATAAGGAGGCCAGCAGCTGGGAAATGTCTGGAGATTTTGGGGAGAAGGGAAAAGGGATCTGAGGAAGGAGAAGGACTTCGATGGCCATAAGGCTGAGTCCATCTCCCAAAACAGCAATTTTCTTTCCAGGGGAACCGATCTCTGTAGTCTGGAGATTCCGGGGCATCTCCAGCCACCACCTGGAGGTTGGCAGCCCCTACCACCAAGCCTTTCTTGGCTCCCCTGTGGTGTTTTATCCCATGCCTGCTGCAGTATCATACAGCAGTATTGTACAGTGGATCACCAAATGACCAAGACCAGATCCCTTGGAGACACTGGCTGCTTTGCAAGGTGGTCTACATGGCATCTGGTCACCCTTAAGTCCTTCCCCTTTCCAAACCCTGCCCTCTCCAAACCCATCCTTAAAGAAAAGAAAAGAAAAACAACCCTCCATGGATTTCCTAACACAGAGCTGGCAATTCTAGGTCGGTTGTGCTAGCTTCTCTCTGACTTTTGTGATTTGCGATCGTTCAGCTGGAGGTGCTGGGGATCTAGAGGGACCTTGTGCATGCAGAACAGGGGTTCTTCCCCCCCCCTGCCACCCCCCACCTGCGGAAATTTTACTCAGCATGAGAGCAGACGTAAAGTTTCAAGAGTGCCAAAAGTGGAATTCGGTGACATGTTCAAGCACACCTACATTTTTCTGTCCTGGGGAGAGTTCAGTCAGCTCTAGGCTGACCGTACGTATCCTTTGGGAGAGGGAAGTGCCTTTTTTTCATCCCCTCTTTTTAATTTAAATTTTTTTAAATTTTGTCCCCTTTTTAAATGCTGTACCCTGAACCAAAAGCACTGCCTGTCTGTATAATTAGCATTGATTGTTTCGCCATCTAGATGAAGCATTGTGATAATGAGGGCCCTGTCAATCGTAAAATAAAATCATGTTGTGGAGTGTGAGAAGTTTTATGATAAAGTGTTGAATGACCGAAATTTGCTGCTTAAGATTACTAAGAATCATAGAGTTGGAAGGGACCTCCAAGGACATCTAGTCCAACCCCCTGCAGGATGCAGAGAAGTCACAACTCCCACAGGGTCCCCATTTCCATGCCCAGATGATCTCCCCACAAAAACCAGAATCCCTGGCCACTCTAGTCTGGGACAAATTTGCTTCCTAACTGTAAAGTGGCAATTGGCATTTCCCTGGGCATGCCAGAAAGGGCCACAAGAGCCAAGCGCCGACACTGTCCCTTCTGCCCACCCACTCACCATCTGCCTAAGTTCACAGGATCAGCATTTCTGTCCGATGGCTCTCTAGCCTCTGCTTCGAAACTTCCAAAGCAAGGGAACCCACTGCCTTTAAAATTCTTTTGCAGTAACATCAACCCAGCCGAAAATTCTCTCCAATTAATTTCGAATTCGTCGGAGAAATGGGCACGGTGCAATCATGGTGAAAAACAGTCCCTCTTGACTACGTCCACCTAATTTTTTTATATGGGGCCCATCCCTGAAGAATAATGGGAAGCTCAGTATGTTTATAAAACCTTTTTTAAAATCGTCTTTCTTTCACGAATCCAGAAGATTTTACCCCCATCTCGTTTTTGCCATCCCAACGTCCCCTTTTCCTATCAAGGAAATAGGGTCAGCCTTGTCAGCTCAGGCCAAGAGAAAAGAGAGCAGATGGAGATGAGGCAGCCCAGCCAAGGAAATCTGGGGCCCTGGAGGACAGTGTGGCCCTCTTAATACCCCTTGACCCTTGTAATGTTTCTGTACCTCCCCACGGTATGCAGAGAAGAACAGGGAGATTTTTGTGATAATTCACCTTTGTTGGAACACTGACTGCGGTGCATGGTTGGACTATGCCAAAAGCACTCTGCAGACTTGAAGATTCCTTCATCTTCCCAAAGGCTGTCCTCTGTAGATTTAAAGGATTAGACCGTGTTTGTCCTTTTGATTAAGTCTATCCTAAAGAAAGCTTAATTGTCCCAGAGCTGGTGAGCTGAGAAATAACGCAAGGCCCGTGGTTTAATTAAGCTATGTTCAGTGTGATTGTCTAGATCAGCCATTTGCAAGCCTTTTGTTTTTTTGGCCATGACCCTTTGAGAAGAAGAAGAATTGGTTCTTATATGCCGCTTTTCTCTCCCCGAAGGAGTCTCAAAGTGGCTTACAATTGCCTTCCCTTTCCTCTCCCCACAACAGACACCCTGCGAAGTAGGCGGGGCTGAGAGAGCCCTGGGATTACTGAAGAATCAATGAATCATTGAATCACAGAGTTGGAAAGGGACCACATGGGTCATCTAGTCCAACCACCTGCACTATGCAGGACACTCACAACCCTATCACTCATCCATTATAACCTGCCACCTCCTTGAACCTTCACAGAATCAGCCTCTCCGTCAGATGGCTATCCAGCCTCTGTTTAAAAATTTCCAAAGATGGAGAACCCACCACCTCCCAAGGAAGCCTGTTCCTCTGAGAAACTGCTCTGTCAGGAAGATTAGTTGGTTCTTATATGCTGCTTTTCTCTATCTGAAGGAGTTTCAAAGTGGCTTCCATTCGCCTTCCCTTGCCTCTCCTCACAACAGACACCATGTGAAGGAGGTGAGGCTGAATTGCAATCAGCAAGTAATTTGGTGAAGTCAGCCTTGAAGAGCTGTTGTTAAGCTGCTGAAGCAGCTGAGGTGGATCTAGGTGCTCACTAGTGAAACCTAATGGTCACGCTCAGGTTGCAGGGAATTCTGAGTCATGTGCTCTGGGGATTCCTTGATGGTGGGCTCCCGCCCCCTTCCTCCTGCTTCAGAAAGCACAGCTTTGTGTGCTTTTGCAGAAGGAAGTGCCCTCCTTTTAATCTTTCTGCTCCATCTGCTGATGTGGGATGTAGTCTGCCTGCAGCCTAGCCACAAGAGGCTTGCAATGTGCTGCTTTTGCAACTACTCTTTAAGTTTTGTTCTCTGCTTCAGTCAGAAGACTGAAGCAGATGAATATGATATATATTTGTAAATGATCTTTCCCAGTAAAGATTTCTCTATTTTAAACCTCAAAGCACTGTGAGTCTGGATCTGTGCCTCATCCACAAAGGTAACTAATAACTGCATATTTTCAAGTACTCTGTTACTCTGAAGCTTTATTTCTCTGGAGGGACTCAGGATCAAGCCAAGTCTAAAAGTCCCAACACCTGGGCCATGTAGGTCAGGGCCTTTTGATGGATTTAGTTCTTATTTTCAGCAGTGCTAATTGGACTTTTAAAACCTGTGACTTTATAGGTTTTTACAACAATTGTTTTAAATGTGTTTTTTCCACGTTTGTGAGAGGCCTTGAGATCCGCAAGGGAGAAAGGCTGCTAATAAATGTTTTATACAAGTGAAATAAATAAACACGCAGGCAGAGTTTCCAGCCGAACATTTGATTTCATTGCTTTGATTTTTAAATTGCTTTAAAGCACTCAAATCGCCCTCATTTAAGAGCTGTGTAACTGGAGTGTTTACATCGCAGAACAAAGATGTGTTCAATGAATCCAGTCAATTTTTTTGCCGTTTCGGGGCCAAATCACCTTTTTTTAATGGTTTTTGTGTTCTGTCTGGGCTCCTCTCATCGAGCTTTGATCCAGACAGCCCTTTGTCTGCTACGATGAAACATATTTCCAAAGTGTTTGGAACCTGGAGCTGGTTTAGGCCACTGGATGTGTGGGGAAAAGGGGCTTTAGCTCTCCCTCACACCATTTTCCTGTATGCGCCCTTGGGGGGCTGCGCATGTAGCCCATCAGTACACAGGGAGGTCTAGGGTTGCCAGCCTCCAGGTTGGGCGTGAAGATCTCCTGGAATTATACCTCCTCTTCAAATCTACAGAGATCTGGTCCCTTAGAGCAGGGGTAGTCAACCTGTGGTCCTCCAGATGCTCATGGACTACAATCCTCATGAGCCCCTGCCAGCGAATGCTGGCAGGGGCTCATGGGAATTGTAGTCCATGAGCATCTGGAGGACCACAGGTTGACTACCCCTGCCTTAGAGAAAATGACTGCTTTGAAGGGTGAGCTCTGTATCAAATGGGGCTGAGTTGGCCTATTTAGTAATGGTCATTAGTGATGAACAATATTCCGGACGGGTCGCCGAGTTAGCCTGTCTGTAGAAAAGCGCAAGAGTCCTCTTTAAAAACCTACAAAACTGGTGGCAGGCTAAGAACCGTTGTGAGTCGCCCTCACTTCTTCAGATCGGTCAGGATGGTCTGTTAGCCTGTCTGTTAGCAGCAGGAAAGAGCCAGAGTCTAGCAACACCCGAAAGACCAGCAAAATTGGTCGCAGGGGAGGTGCTTTTGTGAGTCCCTGCTCTTGAAGAAGTGAGCGGTGACTCAAGACAGTTCACCACCCACCACACATTTTGTTAGCCTCGAGGGTGCTACGAGCAACTTTCGGGGAGAACGCACCCGATTTCTGGGCAATCCAGGACTGCAATGCAACAGCAGGCGGGCTATGTGCGTTTGTGTATATTAATCAAGTACCTGCGTGCTGTTAATTTCAATGCAGCATAAAGGTCGCCTTGTTCCAAGGAAGCTGGCCAACGCAACTCAATTACCGTCGGCGAATTTCTCCTTTTGTACAGTAAATCTTTCTACTTCCCCTTGAGTTAGTAATTCATTCACCCAGGTATCTCTGCGTGGGGCGCCTCCTAAGCCCTGCATGCAAATGCCTTGCTTGCTAGTGGTGGGAGCAGGCCGCCTAATTCCCATCTCAATGGAAAATACTTGACAATTCTGCCCAGAAACTGGCCCCAAATTGAGTCCGTCACGCTTGACCATATCTTGGCAAGCAGCAGATCCTTCATGTCAACTCAAAAGTGCTTCCTTAACACCCTTTGGTGTGACCAGGAAGAGGAGATCACAGTTTCCAGGTGAGACCTGGGGATCCTCCAAAATTATGGTTTATCTCCAGGCTACAGAGGACAGTTCCTCTGGAGAAAGTGGATGCTTGGAGGGTGCACACTGTGGTATTGTGCCCCACAGAGGTCCCTGTCCTCCCCAGGCTCCCTCCCCAAATCTCCAGGAGTTCACCACCACGGAACTGGCAAACTTACCCCGTCCCTCCCACCCCTGCCATGGAAATCTGGCAAACCTACGTGTGGCTATGCAGGGTGTGGCTGTGCGGAACGGGAGGTGGGGTTTAGGTCTTGGCTCCCATCATATTCCATGCAAGGGTGGCCAAACTCTGGCTCTCCAGATGCTCATGGACTACAATTCCCATGAGGCCCTGCCAGTATATGCTTATGGGAATTGTAGTTCAAGGGTGTCTGGAGAACCGCAGTTTGGCCACTCCTGTCTATGGGATAAAGGAAATTGGCTGCAGTCTGCAGTGCAATTGAGAAGATTTAAAGCCCAAAGTTAGCAATGTTGGGAGAGAGATTCAGCCTACCCCCTGACCCCACCCCACACGATCCCTGCAAACTATGTCTTGCTATTTAAACCATAAGAATGAATATCGGCCACGACTTTTTCCTCTCCATTAAAAAACGAGGCTGTTTATACCAGCAAAACGTTAAAAACCCCGAAATTTGGGAACTCGCGAATGAAAAACACGCGAAGAAAGAAAACGTACAGGAAAAAGGAAAAAAAGTGGCAGAATCATTAAAAAAAATCATATACTAAAATATTAAACAGCGAAAGCCGAGTGGCAAATAAATTATTAAGCCCCTCTCTGCGTTACTAACCAGATTAAGTAGGTGATTAGCGGCAGTAGCACGGGCGGGGCCGTTGTCTGGATGACTAAAGAAGAAAAAAGCAGCGCAGCACTGGGCAAAGAGGAGGGCTTTCTCGCATTGGGGTGTCGCCAGGGAAAGGGCCCTGTCCTCAGGAGCCCTGCAGAGGCTCTCCCACGCAGATCGTCTCAGACGGGACAGTTTTCTGCTGTCCGGCTTCAGGAGGTCATTCCGGCCCTGTGAAAGGTCTGGGGGAAATTAAAGGAAAAGATGCTTTGGGGCAGAAAGGTCCAGAAGTTAAGAAGCCTTGGAAAAGTTGTTATCTGCATCTTCGCCCTGGGGCAGAACATAGACGCGGATTATGGGCCAGGAGGAGTTTTTCAAAGCTGGCCCCTTCAGGGTCTTCTTCCTCTCCTTAACCTTGTACCCTGGACATTGCATCCTCCAACAGCTGTTCCATCTTTGGCCTACCCTGGACTTGATTCAATGGGTTGCACAACAGAAATAGAGTCCAATAGCACCTTGAAGACCAACAAAGATTTATTCAAGGCGTGAGCTTTCGAGTGCTTGCACTCGAAAGCTCACGCCTTGAATAAATCTTTGTTGGTCTTCAAGGTGCTATTGGACTCTATTTCTGTTGTGTGCTACACTGGAATTGTCCATCTCCCCAAACCATCCTCTATATTACGGCTGGACACAGCGCCTCTCCGGGTGTCCATGGACTACAATCCCCATGAGCGCCTGGGAGTGCTGGCAGGGGTTCATGGGCATTGTAGTCCGTTGACATCTGGAGAGCCGCAGTTTGGCCTCCCCTGCTCTACCTAGACATCGCTTGGATTCCGCAGCTAAACGGGTCGCTTGGAAGTAGAGATCTTGCCAGCTGGGCCCACCTGGGACTCAGCATGTGTGGCCATCTGCAGCTGAAGAAGGCACTTGGGGAAGGAAGATGTTCCCATTTAGCCGTGGGGGTTATTTATGCGTCAGCAGGAAGCTGGAGGGAAAGGAAACCCAAGCAGCCCAGATGTGCTGCATGCCTGCGGACCGGTAGAGCAGACGTCCGCATGTTTATTTTCCCAGCTGCTGCTTTGCATATCACACCAAGGGGAATATGTGTCGGCCTCCCCATGAACGGTAATTTGCATGTGCCTAAAGGCAGCCTTTCTCAACTTTCTTACTGTTGAGAAACCCTAGAAACATCCTTCAGGCTTTGAGAAACCCCAGAAGTGGCACAATCGTGCAGAATATGTTTGGGAAACAGAGCTGTGGACACGCCCACCCAGGGCCCCTCCCCTTCTTACCCCTCCAGGCCCATCACTGGCCGTTTTGGGAGGGGAGGGCGGGTTGATATGACCATATATGGTTCGATAAATGTTGAACCGATTTTTTAAAAAGATGTATCAAAATTAATTAACTCCCACTCATTCAGAAAACCCTTCCAGGGCGGTCAAGAAAAACCAGTTTCATGAAACCCTGGTCGAGAAAGCCTGGCCTAAGAAAACGAATGCAGGGAGGAGCTATGAAGAGGGGGCGGGGCTATGCAAATCGCAGAGGGATTTCAGGCGGAAGGGGTTCCCCTCTGTCAGAACAGGCTGCAAGGGGAGAAAGTGGTTGGGAGGTGCACCAGCCCTGCTGTCCCCACGAATCTAGGGAAGCAGAGGCAGATTTCCCTGGCTTAACTTTCTCGTTTTCATGCACATTAAAGAACGCCCTTTGAATGTGCTTTGCGTCTGGGTTTTCCTGTGTGAAACAGCAAAGTCTGTCTGCAAACGGTCACCGAATTGGATGGAAACAGCATCATTGAGCATTGTGCAAATGCATTTTTGGCTTAGTGGGTAGAGTGAGTGGGATTAGGAACTGGGGGAGCCAGGCTTGGATCTTTGTTTCCCCCCAGATGATTGCATGGTGACGCTGAGCTGGGAGTTCTCTCCCAGCTTGGCCCAGCTGACAGGGCTTGGGGTTAGGAGAACAGGAGGGAGGGAGAGCCGGGTTTCTCTTTCTCAGGAGAACAAAATTTGAGTCTGACCCACAAGAGTTTAATTCTGGGAATAAGCTTCCGTGGGCCTGGGCATGGACTTTGATGCCCAGAAGTCAAACTTTGTTCGGTCGCTGCAGGCCAACATAGCTGCCGCCCTGAACATGAGGTTGCCATCTCTGGGTTAAGAAAAGCCTTCAGACTTTGGGGGGTGGATCCATGAGTGGGTGGGATTTGGGGAGAGGGAGGGAACTCAGTGGAGTTTAGCGATATGGAGTCCCCCCTCCACAGCACCAATTTTCTCCAGGGGAACTGATCTCTTTAGCCTGGAGATGAGCTCTGATTCCAGTGGATCCCCTGGTCCCACCTGGAGGTTGGCATTTCTGGGGGTTCCAACTCTCGGTTGGGAAAGACCTGGAGACTTTGGGGGATGGAGATGGGAACGGGAGGGATTTGGGGACCTCAGTGGAGTGGAATGCCATGGGAGTCCATCCCCCAAAGTGGCCATTATCTCCTGCGGAACTGATCTCTTTAGTCTAAGGATGATCTGTAATTCCGGGGGATCCCTGGGCTCCACCTGGGCACCCCAACCAGAATACTTTTTTTCAAAAGGAAGCAGTGGATGAGGCCGCCTTTGTACCACAGAGCTGAGTCACCTTTGCAATGCTGGCTTGTTGCGCTACTGGACCCATGCTGCGTGGTTTGCTCCGTGGCCATGTGCAGCCCGTTCCCCCCTTGGGCTCAGAAAACCTTAACCTTTGGCGTCTGTTTGTTTGTTTGAACAGGGTTCGAAGTCCTGGCCCAGGCTTCACACTACTGGCCTTTGGGGACTGTGGAGGGAATCCATGAACCGCGGGACACAAACGGAGGTAGAGGATCTGCGGCCCTGAGAGTGACTTACGACCTTTGTGGAAGTCAGGGTGTCAAGAAAGTGGGGCGGAGAAGCGGAAGCTGTCAGTGGCCTCTTTCAAGCTGTGCAAGCCAATACCCCCTGCCTCTTGATGCGGGAAAGATTTTGGAATTCAAATGTTTCCTTCCTTCCTTCCTTCCTTCCTTCCTTCCTTCCTTCCTTCCTTCCGGCCCTCCCTCCCTCCCTTACTTTCTCTTGATTTTCCTTCCTTCCTTCCTTCCTTCCTTCCTTCCTTCCTTCCTTCCTTCCTTCCTTCCTTCCTTCCTTCCTTCCTTCCTTCCTTCCTTCCTTCCTTCCTTCCTTCCTTCCTTCCTTCCTTCCTTCCTTCCTTCCTTCCTTCCTTCCTCAGCCTTCTTTAACCATTTAGGGCTGATCTGTATAGTGCTAGAACTGTAGCAACAAAGAGAGAAACGCCTTGTTCCAAAATGTCACTGGCAAATCGAGACGTTCCCTGTGGTTTTGTATATACAGTGAATGATATGATGGGTTGAATTCCTAAAAAAAAGATTCAAGTGCTGGGCTTTATGAGTGTTTCTGTGGGGGGGGGGGGCGGGCAGGGAAAGGGCAAAATCACCAGAGACATGCAAATGATTCCTGGATGCTCCAAATTGTTCCTGCATCAAGGAGTGTGCATGCATGTGTCAACTTGGGCCAGGGAGACATTTTTACTGGGAAAGGACCCGCTTGTAGCATCCCCAAAGATTCGATGCCCCAGGAAACAAGCTCCCTCTCTGATAATGTCTCTCTTTTACTCATTGCTGGAGGCTTTTTGGGCGGATGGGGCATCATTTATGCTGGAACCCATAAACATGCACTTTTCCTTTCCCCTTGCCACAATTCCATTGTGATCACCTTCCATTCCATGCTGGAAACTTCACAAGCTCGCCTCTTACGTCGATCCATTGTACTTGTTGAAATCATTGTATGGCTGTGGCCCAGTTCCGTACCTCTCAACGGGTTCACCTTGCCCTGTTACATTTGTAGAGAACTCTATATTCATCAGGGATGCCTCCCGCAAACTCAGCCGAACAGCAAACCGGGTTTTCAAATGAAAATTAAAGGAAGGGGCTGACTGACATGACCATATATGGTCAGATTACCCAAGAAATGTTTAATTTTTCAAAAAAATATATAAATGTTAATTCACTCCCACCCATTCGGGAAACCCTTCCAGGGCCGTCAAGAAGCCCCAGGGTTTCACAAAGCCCTGGTGGAGAGAGCCTGATATTTGTTCGTTCATTCGTTTGTTTGTTCGTTCGTTGGATTTATTTCCTGCTGCTCTTTGTTTGCAGCTGGTTACAAATTTAAAATCCCAATTCAATGAACGCCCACCCCAGTTAAAATAGACAGAAATAGCAAGAAACCCAACAATGGCGGCCTAACCCTCCCTCCAGAGTCCCACCATCCACGAGCCTCCCATTCATTCATTCATTCATTCATTCATTCATTCATTCATTCATTCATTCATTCATTCATTCATTCATTCATTCATATCATATTGGTATACTGCCACTCCCAGGAATACTGGCTCATGGCAGTTTACATACAAAGATGCAACCCCCACACCCATAAAACCCAGTAAAACATTCTAATAATAAAAATCCTACTCCAGTTTATCAAGAAAAATAATGTCAGTTTCCAAGATGGCGGCACCAATACCCTCCGATGACGTCCGCTGAGCCTAGATCTCACCAGAGCGCTGCACAACTGCGCTGCTGACATCCATCTTATGACATTACAACTGAGCTCAAGAAGAGTCACGGCGAGAGCTCTCCAGATGAGTTTTCTCACCGCTTGGGTCTCTTACATAAGGTGCCGTAGGAGCAGCAGCTGTCAGACTTCAGGTCTTGACCAAATCCCTTGTCTGCTGCCCCAGCTGCCCATTAATTATCCCCCGTGATTAGTGGCTGGGCCACCCCCTCCACTCCCGAGAGGCCTTTGATAACAAGGCAAATGGCAGCATGAATTATGAATGCCTTGAAGCCCACTGTGCATTTTTGATGCTGTTCCGTCTGAGGTTAAATGGCACCTGAATGTCGACTTCATTTGTCAAATTATTGGCGAGGAGGAGGAGGAGGAGAATGTGCAGGAGAGCCGATCCTGCTTCTGAGAGAGTCGCTCACTACCACAGGGGTCTTGTTCCCCCCCTTCCCCGTTGAGAGATACGAACTGGCGGGTTCATATTCATCTCACATTTGATTCATCATGTTGCTTTTCTTTTTCTCTTTTTTGTCTTTGTCGTTCCACCCAGCTCTAAGAGTCCACAACTTCACTGTGCTTCCTTCCCATAATGCTACTTTTGTATATACCAATGATTCTGCCTACTCTAACTCCTCTGCAACTGTAGGTGAGACTTCCGCGTACGTTTCTTCCACCTTTGCCGTGCGTCGGTGTTTCTGATCAGAGCTAAGTTTAGAGCTGGAGGTTCGTTGGCAGCGGAGAGTTGGGTTGGATCGTATTTAAAAAGTGTTAATTGGGTACAAGGATCAAATAATAGGTATCTTTTAAAAAAAACAGAACTTGGAAGCATTGCACAGGAGTTGCAATGGTATGCAGGTTGATTAAGAAGACTTGGGACAGGCGTCACTGAACCATGGTTAGCTCCATGTTCTGGTGGCCTGCCATGCTGGCCTGAAGGAACAAGTATCAAATAATATGCAACTTTAAAAAAATCAGAACTGGGAAACACTGCACAGGAGTTGCAATGATATGTGGGGTAATTAGCCTTTAGGGGGGGACAGCATATCCATCAGCCCTAATTTGACTACAGCTCTAGAAGGGCTGATGCTAGAGGAAAAGGGTTTTGTGCAAATGGGGATACAGGAAAGTGGGGGTTAGGTGTGGGTGAAAAGGCATCAGTCAAACCAGGTGTAGTCAAACTGTGGCCCTCCAGCATTCGCTGGCAGGGGCTCCTGGGAATTGTAGTCCATGGACATCTGGAGGGCCGCAGTTTGACTACCCCTGAGTCAAACGCTTGAACCGTGTTCTCCAGACAGTGTGGGCTGTGGAAAAGATGAAACCTTGCCTCTTTTTCATGTTTCATTGCTTCAGATATAGTAGAAGGAATGGTGAACAAGGGAATTTGCATCCCTGATTCCACAGGAGTGATGCTTCTCCTCTTCGGAAGCTACCAGAACTCTTGCATTATCAATCCGGAACTTTGCGAACCCGAAGGTTAGTACGGGCCCGTTGCCAGCATTTGGATTGTCCGTTGCTGTTGTTTTTTATTGTTTTGCACTCAAAACTGAACGAGATAGGAGATGGTACAGCTCCTTTCAGCAATGTTAAGGGATCGGCTAAAGCTCCTTTTCAGGAAGGGCACTTTGGATGAAAATGTTGCCGAATAATTTGCGACCCCCTCCTGTTAAAAAAAAAAAAATCCAAGCGATGAGCGTCATCTGTTATCTGAATGAATCACGCATATTTGCATATTTGTAGAATTTAACTAGGAATAGAACCATAGAGTGGGACAGCCCATCCAGTCTAACTTCCTGCTCAATACAAGATCAGCCTCAAGCATCCTAGATAAGGACCTGTCCAGCAGCTGCTTGAAGACCGTTAGTGAGGGGGAGCTCCCCACCTCCTTAGGCAGCCCCTTCCACTGCTGAACTACTTGAAATGGAAATTTTTAATGTGTATATGTATAGATATATAGATATACACATGGGAAAACATAAGGATAGTGCAGTGTCCTTCAGTAATAGTCAAATAAGTGTCAATATCTTTGTCTAATATCTTTTTTTCCTGATATCTGGTCCTGTTCCACATGCAGTTTAAAGCTATTCCTGTTTTACTGGATGACCCCGGCTGTCGATTGTGTCTAACGCAGGCTATGTTATCCCTGGAGAGAAAGGCGGGTTTAAATCCAGGACGTGGCCGAGCTGTCCAAGTCCCACAGGGCCTGCAAAATGGCGCTGTTCTGCCATTCTTACGATTGAGACCGTGGCTGTCTGAAAATCATAGGTTATAGGTGTCATAGCCTCAGCCGGTAGTCTTGTTAGAATGACTGGCATTTTAACTCCAGAGATCCAGAGATCTGGTTGCATGCTATGTGATTCTGGATGTTTGACTAGAAGATAGACTGCTGGTCTGATCTAGTGCAACCGCTCTTGCGTTCTTACAAGGAAATGGGTGTGGAGCGGAATGGAATGAATGCATTTGAATTCTGTATCCATGCATTTTCTGGCCCTATGCACGAAAGCTTCGAAAGCCATCTCCCAAGAGATAGCGATGGCCCGAGAACTGGGACAGTCCCTGATAAACAGGGCCTGCCAGAAAGCATGGAAAGCCAGCGAAGTACAGTGGCTCTGATCCAAGAAAGACCCACTCATGCACAGCACGGGCTCTTCAAAGGTTTGCCCATCTGTGCAGTACATAAACAAGGGAGCGGGAGAGGACCCAAGGCCTGTGGTGGGACAGAGGCCAGAATGAAAACACTGCAGCCGTAGTCGGGTATGACGGCTCCCTTTTCCAAGTTCAACAGTCTGGTTTCCCCCCACCCACCATAACACGGAGCTCAGCAGGCCTAAAATAATAGCAAACAACGCTGGGGGAAAAAACCACGCCTTTCCCTTTGGCAGAGAGGACTGATGCAGGGGAAAAAAACACAAATAAAGTAAAGATCAGTCAAGAGATGCATATCGTTGTATGCACCGAAGGCAAGGACCGTTTCCACACTGGGAACTTTGCTGCCTCGGCTCCCATACAGGGACACAAACACGGCGCATGAGATGATCACTCTCTTAGCCTAGTTTACCTCACAGCATTGTGAGGGGAAAATGGAGAATGGAAGAACTAAAGGAAATGGAAGAGAATCTCATGCTCGTGGATGCCGTAGCTGGATATGTCGGCAAGTGTGCGAAGAGTTTAAATTCCACGTCCGTCTTCTCATAGACAATCCCATCTCTCTCCCTTTCCTCTGCTAGGTGTAACATTCTCTTTTTTCTGGAAGACAAAGGTGCAGCAACCCGGTTCCCCCCCAGCATATGGCGATCAGGTTCTTTCCAACGGGTTCAAGATCTCCTTCAGTGAAGGAAAAGGGTCCGTGGAACTGTACAACCACCAGCATTCGTGGAAATGGGAGGCAAGTTTCATCCCATCAGGTAAATTTGGAGTTTTCAGAATGGGATGGTTTCTTGGAGATGAGCACAGATCACAGAGGCAGGAAGCTTATTCGTTATTGGGCTGGGATATTTGATGGAGAAGTCTTAATTGCACGTAGTTTAGTCTGCGTGGGACACCTGAGGGTCAGCGAAGGGGTGAAATCCAGGGCTGTAGCATTTGGCGGTGTTTTGTTTTATAGGTCTCACCCCAGAAAGAGCCTTGGAATAGGGTAAAGGAGGTGGGGTTGGTTGGGATTATTTCACCCTGATCCCTGTCTCCTGTCGATTGCCTCTATCTGTCTGTCTGTCTGTCTGTCTGTCTGTCTGTCTGTCTGTCTGTCTGTCTGTCTATCCACCCATCATCTATCTATCATTATATTTGTATACCACTTCTCATGGACTTGCCAGCTTATGGCAGTTCACAACATTCAATAAAACATCTCTTCATAAAACATTCAGTTAAAATTCCCACAATAATAAGTCCCCAATTACAAAAAACTTAAAAACAAGGACATAAAAACAAGATGGCGGATTAATGTAGAAGTCTATTCCAACCTCACAAGCAGCTGAACCAGTATGGGCTGGGAAGCCAGAGATGCAAAGCTCGAAATAAAAAGATGGAATAATTCAGGGTGGATCAACCAGTGGATCCAGGCCGATCTAATATCAGAATCCAATTTCTCATGGGTTCTCGGGATTTGTCTGGCTCTTCCTCATTGGCCTTCCCTGGGCCAGCCTAATAAAAGTTTCCTTAGGGATGGAACTTACGGCAAGATGAAAATTATTGCAACAAGGACTGGGCCGGGCCAGACTGTTCCCAAGCTGATGTGCATTCCTTTGCATCTATTCTCCAAAATTTGAACACTTCTGGGATGGAGTTGCCAGAAAATTCACAGGGTTTCTGGAATGAGTGGGAGTCAATTAATATTTCAGGGGTTTATCAATGATTGCAATAAGATCACCACTGTTTTGCTGTTCTTTTCAGGTCCCTACTGGACTCACGTTCTCTTCACCTGGAAATCACAGGATGGCTTGAAAGTGTACGTCAATGGAACCTTACACACCACTGACCCTAGCGGGAAAGTGTCCTACAGTTACGGGGACTCAAATTCAAATATGTTGACGGGATCGGAGGCCGACCAGACCGGGCGTTATGTTAACGGGCTTTTCGATGAATTTGTCATATGGGAAAGAGTGCTCACACCTAAGGAAATTGAACAGTATTTTACAGCCACTGTAGGTAAGTGGAAATACCGCCCATTCTAGCAAGCCGAGAGGAAAGGGAAGGCGATTGTAAGCTGCTTTGAGACTCCTTCAGGTAGAGAAAAGCGGCATATAAGAACCAACTCTTCTTATTCTATCTGGAAGAGGGGTAACTAGGCCTGGATTTGCAAACCCACTTCAAATCCTGATTTCAGACCCTAGTTAAAATGGGGAGTCTTTGTTTGCATTAATAACTTTGGCACAGATATAACCTTGAGCTTTCAGAGGAAGGGTGGGCGGGATTCAAGTTCTGTAGGTGGTGGTATTGACGTGACTGGTTATCAAGTGGCAAGGGATGGTTTTCTAGGAGATAACGTTATATATGTGCTGGGTAAGAGTCCAAAGAGCTTAATGTGCAGAGGGGCTTATGGCGGAGGGGACGGTCTTGGTGTGCTTAGATTCTCTGGCAACAATGAACTTCTGTTCCCTTGGCAGGGAAACAATGTGGGTGAATGGGGTGAATGTACATGACAGCAGGCAGAGGCAGGTCTTTAGATAATGGGTTAGTTCAGGACTTCTCCCAGGTTTTACCCTGCAGCTGGGATGCTGTTGTTGTTAGGTGCGAAGTCCTGTCCGACCCATCGCGACCCCATGGACAATGATCCTCCAGGCCTTCCTGCCCTCTACCATTCCCCAGAGTCCATTTAAGCTCGCACCAGCTGCTTCAGTGACTCCATCCAGCCACCTCGTTCTCTGTCGTCCCCTTCTTCTTTTGCCCTCGATCGCTCCCAGCATTAGGCTCTTCTCCAGGGAGTCCTTCCTTCTCAAAGTATTTGAGTTTCATCTGGTATATTTGTTTTTTAATCTTAGATCATATCATGCAGTGGTTTACGGTGAATGTTTTTTCTAGGTGATCAGCCTTTGCTTTCTTCGACAGTTCCGTGGGGCCAGCAAGAGACAGAAACAGCTCCAATGGTAGGCCATGTCTTGACACACTGTCTCTTTGCCGCTGGTTTTGTATGATGAAAAAAGCTGCCAACCCAAGATTGGGGTCCACAGATTATGCTGCCCCTCACCGCAAGTGGTCTTGGGATGGCTCACAGCATATAAAATCATATTTACAACATAATTTAAACCATAATAAAACAACCAAAAATTCAAAATCTATACTCGTTCTGCAACCCCTGTTGTTTTATCCAGTTGTTCTCCTTGGTCTTGAAGGTTTCACAGACATTGGGAAGGGGGGTCATCAGCATGGGAATAGAACAGGGAGGGAGGGCATAGGAAACGGGTAAGGCAGGCAAACCCCACAGTTGGATCTCAGCTGGCCTGGCGGAAGAATACCATCTTGCAGACCCCATGGAACTTTGTGAGCCCCATCAGGGCCTTGATCTCTTCTGGCGACTCATTCCACCAAGCAGGGGCCAAGGCCAAAAAGGCCCTGTCTCTGGTCAAAGCCAGTCGCTCTTCCCTGGGGCCAAGAATCACCAACAATTTGATTTTCACAGAGTACAAAACTCTTTGGGGGATGTTCCGAGAGAGGTGGTCCCACAGATACGCAGGGCCCAGACCACTCAGGTCCTTAGAGAGCTTCTACCATCTGAGTCATTGTCCATAGCAGGAGTTTTTTTTTTTTTGGAGTAAAGCCTCTGACTTGACTTGTATAACTCGAATAAGTTTGTTGCTGGAACGCCCGCCTCGCCCCGTTTGCCAGCCCGTCAGAAATTCCAGTCACGTCCCTCAAGTCTGAAACGAACAAGATGAAAACTAATGGGATTTTGACGTAGCTGTTATCAAGTGTGTTTAGTCAGAATGAGAAAGGAAGCAATTTTCACTCGGTCTAGGTGAAACGCGCAGGTATTTGTTTTTGTTAAAACCTCTTTCACTCATTGCTAGTTCTCAGAATCAGTTTATCGAAGTCGGCTGAGACTTAATGGCTGCTCGGAGGGCACCCTTCCCCACAGTCCTCAGCTGACACACACCGCTGCAATCTAAAAAAAATGTTTCCCAAAGGTCTGCAGCGATGTGGCCTTCTGGGGACCTTGCATTTCATGCAGGAATGGGATAATTTTATCAGTAGCTAAAGAGGCTGGATGTTGGATGGGGAGAGCTAACGAGGGCAAACCATTATGCCTTGCTTGGCTGCGGTTGACATTTTCTTGGCGGCAGATTGTTGGATTAGCCAGACCTTGGGTGATCTTCCAAGACCCCTTCTAATATTCTTGGGTAGTAGTGCTCCGTACAACCAAAACGACATACTGAGGATAACTGCACTGAGGAGACATTGATCTCCATGTAGAAAGCCACCTCCAGATCAGACTTCGGTAACTCACTCTACGTGGGCCTCCCCTTGTCTTTGACCCCTTTGGGGCTGGTACAAAATGCAGCTGTGAGGGTTCTCACAGGAACATCTTGGAGAGCCCACATCCAGACCGGGCTGTGGCAGCCGCGTTGGTTGCCAGTTGCATTCTGGATCGAGTTCAAGGTTCTGGTCTTGACCTTCAAGGCCATTTGTGGTCTGGGCCCAGCATATCTGAGGGACTGTCTTACTCCCTATGCCCCACGCAGAGCTCTTCACTCTGCAAACCAGAAGAGGTTAGTGATTCCCGGCCTGTGGGAAGTGCACCTGGACCTGACTTTTTGACCCTACCTGGTGGAATGAGCTTCCGGAAGAGCTACAGGCCCTGTTGGAGCTATCGCATTTCTACAGGACAAGATGGAGCTCTTCCGCCAGGCATTTGCTTGAAGCCAGGATGAGGAAGATCGATTAGGTCTCTCCTCTGAGCGCCCTTCTAAAGCACTGGTCTGAAGGGGTCTATTGAGTTTGGTGGGGGGGGGGAATGGTTAGAGTTTGGGGGTTTTATGGGTACTGTGGGGTTATTTCATTGTATTTTAACTAGTTGTAAACCATCACAAGTCTGCTGGGCTGAGAGCAGCAGTCAACAAATACAATGAATAATACAATAATAGCATGCGAGGCTATTCTGAGACGGAAGCCAGGGACGGAAGTGTTGGCCAAACCGTGGCTCTCCAGATGTCCAAGGACTACAATTCCCATGAGCCCCAGGGGGTCCTTAGAATTGTAGTCCATGGACACCTGAAGGGCCACCGTTTGGTCACCCCTGGCATAAGCTGACCTATGCAAGTTCCCTGGATAATAAGTTTCTTCTAATAAGGCACTTATTGTCTGCTGCAATTGTTGAGCACATCTCATTATCGAGACGATATCATGTTGACGATTGATGCGGAAAGGTGAGATCCTGTGTCCATCTTGCAGCCCGTCCAAAACGCCTACCGACCCATCATAGCTAACCTCACTGAGGAGAGGGGGAACTTCCTTTACCCTGGCACCATGCTGGACTACTTGGAAAACATTTCCCTTGCATTACCCAACGAATCGCTCTCTGCCGAGACGGCCTTTAATCTTACTGAGGTAAATTCCCTTTTATTTGTTAGTTCGGTTACTGAAGGGAGATTTCAGTCATCCGTAACTTGATTTACCGAAGGGTGTTGGTCAATTTTCTGGGGAATGTTTTCTTCCTCCGTTACTTCATTTAGAGCGCAACCCGAAGCAGAGTTGCACCCTTCCAAACCCGTTGATTTCAAGGGTCTTCGGAAAGTATAAATCTACATAGGATTGCCTTGTTAGTCTATTTACGCAAAACATTTTCCTTTATTACTTGGTTCACTGAGGAATGTCAGTCATTTGACTGGAGCAAAGCTCTTTCATCAATTCGCTGCGGAAAATTCCCTTCATGAATCAACATATTGAAGTAAATATTCTTCACATATTGGTTAAATATATATTACTAGACTAGATGAATGACTGTCGGCAGGCCAAGCCGAGGGGATTGGTGGATGAAGAAAAATAGTCAAGAAGAAGGAAGAAGGTATTTCCTTTTAAAAGAGGGAGGAATTTGTATAATGTGAAAGAAGCGGTTCTGTTTTTTTTCAGGCTTCCTGCCAGAACACCACAGATTCTTTAATGGGTAGTACTCAGGGGCAGGCGCGTTAGTAACAATTTATTTTTTGCGCTATTAATATCTGTGGCTTTCGATGAGAGGCTTTTGTGTTTCCTGCTCCTGCGTGCAGAGTCTGACAACATGCACCTTCCTCTGAAGAAAGCGTTTGGATTGATCTCTGGGGAGAGTTGTGCCGTGACCGTATCTTTGTTTCAATAACCTAGGGTTACCGTATTTTGAACAGCAAAAAAGATGACCCATTTCCCAACTGACTACTTCACACAAGTAATTGCTGTGACAAATCTCATTGTAAAACAGAACAAGATTTATTTTTGTATACCCTGCTTTTCACTACCTGAAGGAGCTTCAAAGCAGCTTACAGTTGCCTTCCCTTCCTCTCCCCTCAACAAGACACCCTGTGAGGTGGATCAGGCTGAGAGAGTTCTGACAGAACTGCTCTGTGAGAATAGCGCTATTATAGCTGTGACGAGGCCAGCTGGCTGCATGTGAAGGAGCGAGGAACCAAATTCGGCTCGCCAGATTACGAGCCGCCGCTTTTAACCGGTACACCCTTGCTGCTTAAGCTGTAATCATTGCTGATAACTAGGAATATTCCTCACCTTCCAACCCCAAAAGAGGACATTTTCATCCATGTATTAAAAAGAGCCCTAAAGGGGATAGACATTGAAAAAAAGAAGACATGCCCCCTAATCCAGATCACTATTTCCAAAGAGTTGGCCTTTTCCACTTTGTAAAAACGAATAGATCTGTAGGGCCTTGTACATTAACCAACCTTGTTTGCTAACGATGCAAAAAAAACACATGCCCTTTAATTGTGATCTGTGTCACCTGGAGGTCACCTACAATGAGACATCTCCAGCTACCTCCCTGTACTGACCCCATCGAGACTCTTAGTGGAGAAACAGGGTTAGGAACGTTTTATCTCCAGATCAATAAACGACCGAGGCTTATCTATGAAAAGATTTGCAAGCTGGGGCTGGCCGCTGCGGAGAGGCCGAGGGGAGCTATTTTTGGATGCTTCTCGCCCGATGCGGCTGCGAACGAGCCCAGCAAATCTCCGAGGTCTTTTGTTGCAGCCACTGCTCAGGCAGAATTTTTGCTGACTCGCAGGCCTGTTCCGCTTGAGCCCGGTCATTTGGCTGAGCCGAACACCTCCCGCACTCTGTCCTTCCTCTTTGTGTTGCGCAGTCAACATTTTGCCCGCAGGGTATGAGCTAGCCACTTTCTGCTAACACAACTCTGGCTGTGATGACTGTGGCAGGCAGATTATTCCCTTTTTAATGCTGGCCTAAGTGATCACGGTTGTGACGGTAATCAGTGGCGTGATTTTGACAGCGATTTCGAAGCCTAGAGCCAGAAGTGATGGTGGCAGCGGTGGGTCTGGGGTTTATATGCTCAGACACTTTAAATGCCTTCTGAATTTCAGGGGAAGAGGAGAGCCAGCTTGGTGTAGTGGTAAAGAGAGGTGGCCTTAATCTGCAGAACTAGGTTTGATTCCTTGCTTGTCCACATGCAGCCTTGGACCAATCACAGTTCTCTAAGGGTTCTCCCAGCCTCACTTACCTCACAGGGTGTCTGTCACAAAAAGAGAAAGGGAAGGCATCGTCAGCTGCTTTGAGACACACGAGGCCTGCTGGGTGACCTTCGGCCAATCATAGTTCTCTCAGAGCTCTCTCAGCCCCACCTACCTCACAGGGTGTGTGTCATGGGTAGAGGAAGGGAAGGCGATTATCAGCTGCTTTGAGACACACGAGGCCTGCTGGGTGACATTGGGCCTGTTAAAGTTCTCTCAGAGCTCTCTCATCCTCACTACTTCATAGGGTGTCTGTCATGGGGAGAGGAAGGGAAGGCAAATGTAAGCCGCTTTGAGACACATGGTGTCTGTTGTGGGGAGAGGAAGAGTAGGTGATTGTAAGCCAAAAGAAGGGTACAAAAAGCCAGCTCTTCTTCTGTTTTTCTACATTAAAAAAAAACATTTTTATACCACCTTTCCACCCAATCAGGGTCCCCAAAATGGCACACATACAAACATTTCAAATGGTAAAATAATTCAATAAAAACACAAACACAATCAGAAACAGAAAGGAGGCTCAATAAACATTATCGGTGGCAAAGTGAAAGAAAAAATTCACCTGGACATGATGCCACATCCTCCCCAAACTTTGTTATCCCAAGGCACAGCTCCCAAAATCTTCTGGCATTTGTCAAGGCAGAGCTGGCAGCACCAGCCTGTGCCCAGCAGAACCCCCCCCAAAAGGCACAGAATAAAAGAAGGGGGTGAGCCATGATGGTTGATGCACACTGTAAAATATGCTAGTACAGATGAACTGCCATCCTTCAGTTCAGTTATCTTTTCATAGGAAGAACCCCCCCCCACACACACACACACCTGTTTATCTATCCATACCCACAAGAATCTGGGGCAATCTGGGGCATTTTTTCTCCCAGCTTCAGTCATTTTTGCTCAATTTTTATCTCCCCGTTTTGAAAAGAGAAAATAAACAAACGGGAGCATAAAGGGAACATTACGGCAATGTTAGCATCAACAAATACTCAATTACTTGGGAATAATGGCGCACGCTATCTAATGAGACCAGCTCCAGGCGATGCCGTCTCCCTGTGACGCGCATGAAGATGTGTTTATTATTTTAGAATGAATGGACAGGCAGCGTTTAATGAAGCCCTCGCCTAGCCGGTTGTGTGCTGGAGAAATGGCGACGGCACGGAATAATCTGGGCTATGTTTTATTTGTAGGTTTTCTTGCGCATGGTGGAAGATGTGCTTTCTCTACCCAGCTGGATTGATAGCATGGAGGTAATGTCGGCGGGCCAGACAGCACGTTAACAAGCAACTACGTTAACCCTGAAACCCCAGTGGATTATGCTGCCTCCTGGGAAATCTAATTTGGGGACATGCTCCTTTTAAATGAAGAAGCAGCAGATGAGAGGATTTCCACCCCCACCCCCCTATTCGCCATTTCTCTATTCCAAATTTCCGTGCCGACTTCCAAATAATTTCGGCCTTCAAAATTATTCTTTTTCTTTTATGTCTCAGAAAAGCTGCCTTGGGAGGAATTGAGTTTTAAGTAGAGGAACGGCAGGAAGCAGGAAGTGCTTCACTCTTTCCCTGACTGCTAGTGATCTACCCCCAATTCTCCTCTGCGGTTACTTGCCCTCCGCTCTTTTCTCTCGGCTCCGAAATGTATGCCTGCCCTCAAAGATGGGAAGGAAGTTCTGTATGTCGTGTTTGATCCAGGGTGGCTCACCCACACCTGAATATGAAGTCTCAGTGAGGCAGTGGATAAGAAGACACCTTTCAATTGGGGGTGGCAGTTCCCCCTTATAGCTGGCAGGCATCAAGGGAGGACAGAAAGCTGTGCCCCGTGTATTCCTAGCTGAATGCGCTTACAAGGCAATAAGGATCTCAGACAAGGAACTCTGCTGGCCAAGCCAAATGGGCTTACTTACAGTGCCCTTCTGCATACGGGGATGACCCTATTGGTCTCTGGTCTCCTGTACAGCAGCGCCATCACGACAGGTGTTCAGAGGGTGGTACTGCGGGCATCAGTCCAGCAGAGATTAGGTGATGCAAGGACCCTGTAGTGTTCTATCTGGACTTCTAAGGCTGCTGAGTCTGGTTCAATTCCTCACTTTGAGCAACGTCGCTCAAATAAAGCTTGGTTTCCAGCTGATTGCCTCTCCTTGCTTGCCTACCTGCTGAGCCATGTTCTGGCCTCTGGGCTGCCAGCTTTGGATCCTTCAATAGACAGGCAGACTCCATTCCTCATGCATGCTTCCTGCTTTAGAGGTCAGATTCCTTTGCTGCTTCCCTTTCTCATAATCCTGGCCTTTTTGTTTGGCTTTTCCAGACGGCCCCCTTCGCCGGAGCTCTGGTGCAGACGGTTGACAGTGTGATGTTGCACATGGCCCGCAATTTAGGAGGAAGTCTGTCGGGTGTAGCTTTCGAAGGAGCTTCCTCGGTGGCAGGTGAAGTTTGTTTGGCAGCTGTGATGTTTGCCTGGGGGACAGAATCTGGATAATCACAATTCGACACCTCTGTGCCTGAAGCTTTTCACTGGCTGATAATGAACAGGAAGCACACTATAATCCATCTTCCCCATTCATTTTTGATTGGGACAGGGGAAGGAGGAAAGATTTGCACCCATGACCAAAGAATGAATACAAATAACTTCACGAAACGAAGGAAATAGATTTCAGTTGACTCAGAAATTAGGTCTTCAAGATGGATTAAACAGTCACACATATTGTGTGTGGCCTGCAAGTATCACTTGATGCCCCGGTTCTTTGAAGCATCTATCATGGGTTAGTCAAAACTATTGCAGACCCATGTATACAGCATTCCAATGGCCTTGAAAAAGATGAATTCTGCAGTGTGTGGATGCCAGTTTGGTGTAGTGTTTAGGAACACCGACTTCTAATCTGGCAAGCCAGGTTTGATACCCTGCTCCTCCACATGCAGCCAGCTGTATAACCTTGAGCCAGTCATAGCACTGATAAAGCTGTTCTGACCGAGCAGTGATATCAGGGCTATCTCAGCCTCACCTACCACACAGGGTGTCTGTGGTGGGGAGAGGGGAAGGAAAGACAATTGGAAGCTGCTTTGAGATGCTTTTGGGTAGAGAATTCACAACCCTTGCCAATTATGTACATACATTTTAGGAGCTCAGGCTGCAGTTAATGTTTGTGATCTTGACCATCAACCTGTAAGGATGACCGCAATTATGATTATATTGTTGACTGGATGTCATAGAGCAGCAGGACAAGTTGAAAGAGCAGCAACTGGCTTGAGAAGTCCTGTTAAAATGGGAATTTCCTGGCTCACATCATTAAAAAAAATCTATTCTACCTTGCATATCGGTCTCAATAAGTTGACTTGCAAGAACACCCTGACAATCAAGGGCAGTTAAAACGACTAATATCAGGAAGAGAAACCATGTGGTGTCCTTGGGTTGCTAGCGTTACTCACAAGGTTTCCTGCTCTTACCTGCCCCCCACCTAAGGCCACCATCTCTGCTGCCGTCTTATCCTGGCCAACAGATGTTTCAGTGCTCAGTGAGACTTCTCTCTCTGCTGAAGGGAGCATAACGAAGCATCTCAGCAGTAGGCCTTAATGAAAAATCGTGATGGATTTTAATTTTTAGCTGTTATGGGAGCGAACTCAGCTGAAAAGCGGGGTATAAATGCACTTTAGAGCCTCACTCCTGTCTTTAAGAGATTCCGAAAGTTAATTAAACCACACACAAGGTAAATTAAAATCGTGCATAAATTAAGGCACGGCAGGTGGGCACAGATCTGTCCATCATTGGTTCCGTGTCCTTCACGGTCCGTCACCGTATTTTACCCAGGTGGCAATTAAAGTGGCTACTAAATGCTGCGTGAAAACAGAAACCTGTGCTTATGAACTGCAAAATCTCTGGTCATCCCCCATGGGTTACAAAATTTCACCTGGCGCAACCTTTATGGTTTCGAGCTTGCTCCAGCAGCCCGAGGTACAGGAAATTTGCTTTTTTAATATTTAAAAGCAGAGGCGGAAATGCTCAAGAAGCCAGTTTCTTCCCATTTTACAGAGTTTCTTCCCCAAACCAATGGAATGCATGAATCCCCATCCCCAGCTGTTTATAACCCCTGACATCGTGGGAATCTGGTGACTGGGACTAAAACCTAGC
Organism: Paroedura picta; assembly: GCF_049243985.1. Taxonomy (NCBI): domain Eukaryota; kingdom Metazoa; phylum Chordata; class Lepidosauria; order Squamata; family Gekkonidae; genus Paroedura; species Paroedura picta. The sequence goes on along the minus strand of NW_027518623.1, from coordinate 386,442 downwards.
ATTTGAGGTGGGGACTGCTTTTACCACCATCCTGTTAATCACTGAAGGCACCTCATGGACGAACCTGCTTGGCAGAGATCGCCAGAGATCTGTTTCTGTCCTAGAGTTTAACAATGGCGAAGAAACAAATCGGTGCTCTGGGAAACAGTAACTTAAGATTCTGTTTTTCTCTGGACCAGGTTGTTTCTTGGCCTTCATTTGGCGGTAGTACGGCTTCCTTTCTGTTTTCTGAAGCCAGCAACTCCAGGTGGTAAAAGGCCTGAAGATCTGAGAGTGGAGAAGGGTTTCCTCCCTCCACTTAGGATCTGGAGATCATCTGCTTTTACGATTGACCTCCAGTGATGGAGATCAGCTCCCCTGGAGAAAATGGCTACTTTGAAGAGAGTACATTAGAACAGAGGTAGTCAACCTGTGGTCCTCCAGATGTCCATGGACTACAATTCTCATGAGCCCCTGCCAGCAAACGCTGGCAGGAGCTCATGGGAATCGTAGTCCATGGACATCTGGAGGACCACAGGTTGACTACCCCTGCATTAGAACATTGAACAATGCTGAGGTCCCACTCCTCTTCAAACCCCTCCAAATCCAGGACCCACCCCCAATGTGTCCATGTATTTTCCTGCACAGAGTTCGTAATGCTTGGGTAGAAGTGGTGGTGGGGAAGGTTTAGGGTGTTACTGGACTTGATTTTAGTAGTTATCTCGATTCCTTTGTACATGATGCAAGATTGCTTTCTGTAGAACACCTCCCTCTTATCTTTATCTGTTGCTTTCTGGTGCATGAATCTTTTCCTGCTCAGTTTTCTTTAAAAATTTTTTTGCAGGTATGAAGAGAGTAAATCCTAGGCAGGCAGGGATGGTGCTGGTGGGGAGGGTTGGCATCCTCTCAGTAATGAATATGACCGTATGTATGGTTTGCATTAAATATCTGTGCTATTCCACAGATTATACTTTGGCTAAGAAGCCTCTTCCACTCCTGAATGTGTCTTACTATCGCTTCCCATTGAAAGGGCAGAGTTATATTTCAATCCCTGGTGAAGCTTTCCGACCCAAAGGTAAGAAAATAATTTACCCAGGAAAGGCGGGAGGGGCGGGGCAGGGGCCTGATATGTGATTGGCCAAGACTGCTGCTAGTTAAAGAAGTGTTATTGCTGATGGGCAGCAGCTCTCCAGGGTTTCAGACACAAGGAGGCCTTTCCTCCTACCAGCTAAATAAAGCTAAAGTCTGGGGGGGGGCGGGGCTTAAAGACTAACAACACCCTCACCAATTGCATCACCTACAATTCTTTACTATGGCAGTTCGCAAACCTTTTGGGCCCACTGTCCCCTTGGTTTTTTAAACCCATTTCCAGTGCCCCTATACTACCCTACCATAGCCTACTCTACCTTACCCTACCCTACCTTACCATGCCGTAGTTTACAATACTCTACATTACCAGCTTCCCAACGTATGGTTTGACAGCCCTCCGCAAAAGTCTTAAATCAACACCTTTATAATGTGGAATAGATGTCTTTGCTCGGAGGGGGAAAAACATGTTCTTCCAAATATAATGCAGGAAATGCACCGAGGAGCTTCTTAACCAATAGAAAAGAGCAGTAGAGCCTTATAGACTAACCAAATTGGTGGCAGGGGTGGGCCTCCTCTCTGAAGTGTAAGGTAAAGGTATCCCCTGTGCACGCACCGGGTCAGGTCTGACCCTTGGGGTGACGCCCTCTAGCGTTTTCATGGCAGACTCAATACGGGGTGGTTTGCCAGTGCCTTCCCCAGTCATTACCATTTACCCCCCAGCAAGCTGGGTCCTCGTTTTACCGACCTCGGAAGGATGGAAGGCTGAGTCAACCTTGAGCCGGCTGCTGGGATTGAACTCCCAGCCTCATGGGCAAAGCTTTCATACGGCTGCCTTACCACTCTGCACCACAAGAGGCTCCTCTCTGAAGTGTACCTGTACACAAAAGCTTAACCTGGAATAAAACGTTGTTGGTCTGAGAGGTGCCATGGGAGAAATGTGCGTGCACATGAAAGCTTCTACCCTGACTAGTACTTAGTTGGTCTTAAAGGTGCAACTTCATTCTGCTGCCTCACACCAACACAGTGCCCCACCTGAGATCTGTGAAATTCCAGAGACACCGTAGAGAATCATCTTCTCCTAAACTGGGCAGCAGTAGCTTCCTTGCATTAGCACAGCAGTGAGAAGTTCTCTCTGCCTCTCTCGCTGCTTCCCCTGTTCAAAAAATGACTGCAGGGGCTTCTTGATTCCTCCGGGGAAGCAATCAGGCCTCCCATTAGAGAGGAGCTGCGAAAGATCCCCGGAGGTGAAGACTGGCAATTTACAATGGGGTTTTAAATTGTGGTCTCTCTTTCGCACAAAGCTGTAACCCTGACACGTAAACAAAGCTTGCTTTTTCTTCCCTCGTCTTCCCCCAATCCCTCTTCTCAGCTTGGATTACCATAGTGGGGCTGCTCTATCATACTATGCACCAGCACTTCCACAGCATCAAACCTATGGAGACCAAGTAAGTATTTTAAAGATATGCCCTATTACATGTTCTCAGGGGCAGCCAAGCTGTGGCTCTCCAGATGTCCATGGACTAAGATTCCCATGAGCCCCTGCCAGCACGCAGTCCATGGACATCTGAAGTGCCACAGCTCGGCTACCCCTGTTCTATCTAATCTAATAATAATAATAATGCTGAAGGAAGTGAGTATTTCTCTTTGTTTAAAGCACTGGTTTGCCCGTCATGTAAACACACATGAAGCTGCCTTCTAGTGGATGAGATCATGGGTTCGTCGGGGTCGATATCGTCTACTTCAGGGGTAGTCAACCTGTGGTCCTCCAGATGTTCCTGGACTACAATTCCCTCGAGCCCCTGCCAGCAAACGCTGGCAGGGGCTCCTGGGAATTGTAGTCCAGGAACATCTGGAGGACCACAGGTTGACTACCCCTCTACTTGGTCTAGCGGCGGCTCTCTGCCAGAATTACACAGGTGCTCACGGGCTCAATAGGTTGGAGGCACGAGATGAGGTCTTAGTAAGGGTTGCATTGCATCAAATAGCACCAAGGACGACAACTGGCATTGCAGTATGATCCGAAAACCCTCCTCCAAGTGGATATTGTATCGCTGCATGCCAGAGGATCTGGGAGGGTAAGAGTCGGGAGAATTCGCTCTTACCCAGGGCCACTCAGCAGTTGGCCCCAGAGCAGATCTTGCAAAGGACCTCTCTTCTTCTTTGCTCTCCTACCTGGCCTTGGAGATGTAGCAGATTAACCTTTATAAAAAATAGTAATCTGTTCACAATGAGTTAAAAGCACCTACATGAATACGCCACGTAAGATGTGTTTCAGTTTTTGTAAGTAAAATTTCTTTCTCTGGTTACCATTGGAGAAGGACCATCTTTGTAATTTGTTCGAACAGCATTATCCCCTTAACCAGGGGAATGCTGAGGGCTGGGGATACTGTGAAAAAGCTTCAGTACTTTCAAAGCAAATGATTTTTTTTTTTTACATTTAATTCAATACCTCCACCTTTCTCACATGTCACCGGCTCATTTTTACACCGACAGATCAGATAAAGTGTTGGGACCTTTTACGAACTTTCTACCTGGCAACAAAGCGAGATAACATAAAGGGAACTTGGAACAACAAATCATTCAACAAGACAGTATCTTCCCTCCAGAAAAATTTTCCCAGCCCATTTATGGCAGTTAGCATATTTCTCTCCTCCTATAGCCTGTCAAAAGGTATTTATTTATCTCATCACTGTTGAGAGAAGCTGATTCTAATAGTAGCTAGGTTCTCTACCGCAGGGGTAGTCAACCTGTGGTCCTCCAGATGTTCATGGACTACAATTCCCACGAGCCCCTGCCAGCAAACGCTGGCAGGGGCTCATGGGAATTATAGTCCATGAACATCTGGAGGACCACAGGTTGACTACCCCTGCTCTACCGTCTCCTTCCCCCAGCCCCTGCTCTGACATTATATGAAATTTTTGGATTTCTCTTTGTCTCCCATTGTAACCGAAAAGAAATGCAGAGGAGTGTGGAATCAAACCAGGCTCGCCAGATTAGAAGCCTCCAGACTAGACCACAACACCAGTCTGACCCTCAGACCAGATCAGAAGTTTGTGGAGCTGATACCGCCCCTTCCTCTTCCACAGGCCGGCTATCTGGATTGTGCAGAGCAATGCAGATTGCGCCCTGGGGACACGGAATATTTCTCACCATGATATGAAGTAACGAGAAGCTGTAATTCACGGGTCGCTGGCTGTTTAAGCTGCATTATCACAACAATTTATTATGGGAGAGAGGGCTGGAATAATTACTTCCCACACATGCATAGAGATAGCGGGCGAAGAATTAATGGTTGTTTTTTTTTTTTAAGTAATGATGCCTGGATAATCTGTCAGTTTTGATTTTGGGGGTATTGCGGACCTTCTTTATGTCCGATTCTATCCGGTTTAGTTCCTGGGGGGGTGGGGAGGGGAGGGATTGAATGCTATTGGATGGAACAATTCTCATGCATGCTGCTGAAAGAAAGAAAAAATATCCAGATGCAGAGGAATGTGAAACATCTTGTACAAATGTGAGGACTCATGTACAATGTGTGTCAAAAACAGTGGCAAAACTAAGCTTCTCCCCTCCCCTTCCCAGGCCCTTGCAGTGGAGCCAATGGAGCTCTCTCACTGTGTATTTACAAGGAGTCTGATAATTGTTGTCTGTGTGGAACAAGTTGCCTCTAGACTTGGACATGTCAGTTTTCCCACCACTCCATGATTTTTTGAGGCGAAAATTAGGTCGCTCAGGGTGGCATTTTTCTTGGTACCTGCCAGTTGGGAGGTTCTTCTTCTTCAGCTGAAGATGAGCAGTGTGTATGCTGGGAAATAACAATATGCTCCTTTTAGAAGGCATTCTGTTAATCAGAATTGCTCCCTGAAATGTTGAAATTTCATTGTTAAAGGTATCACCCCCCCCTCCACTCCTTGACATTTTGTGGTCAGCTCCACCTCATGAGGCAGCCATTTTGTAGTTTTGGGGTTGTTTCCACCACATGTGGCAGCCATTTTGTAGTTTCATGGTTCATTCCATCTCATGTGGCAGCCATTTTGAGGTTTCATGGTTCATTCCATCTCATGTGGCAGCCATTTTGTAGTTTCATGGTTCTCTCTACCTCATACATCAGCCATTTTATTGTGGCAGAGGGGCACATGGGAATTGTAGTCCATGGACATCTGGAGAGCCACAGTTGAGCCACCCCTTCCCTATGGGGTCCCCATAAATTGGCTGTGACTTAACAGCACTGTCCACCAGCAGTACCTTTATGAGAACACACATATTTTCGCATACTAGTGCTGCTTATTTAAATACAGCCAGAACTTCTTGAAATTGAATCATAGATTCATAGAGTTGGAAGGGATCTTAGAGGCCATCTAGTCCAGCCGCCTGTTCAGTGCAGGATCAGCTTAAAGCACCCATGATAATTATCTATCCAGCCATTGCTTAAAGACCACCAGCAGGGAAGATCTCAACACCTTCTTAGGCAGCTGGTTTCACTTTTGAACTAATCTGACTGAATCCCCTCCCCCTCCATGATACCTGCTTGGCCTATACCTAAGCACACGCCTCCCTTAATTTTCTAGATGGCACATCTCTCTGTTCCTTGGCAAAATAAAAACTAGTATCCTATAATGGCATTCCCCCTCCCCGCTGTGACTCAAACCCCAGCCAATAATCAACAGGCAACCCTCTCCTTCTTTGCATTTTTGAATAACATGCACACCCTTTTACCATTTTGACGATTCCTTTTTCTAATGAGGATTTTACTGTTAGGACCTTTTCAGGGTGTTTCTTTCTGCATGTTAGAATTGCGCTTGCTCATCTGTCGTTAACATCGCCGGCCGGCCTTTTAAAAAGTAAATTCTTATTCCTTATTTTTAGTGCTGAACATTCTTTATCATTTCCTTGCACATGCTTAAGCCCTTAACTTTATCGCTCTCTTGCTCCGTTGGCTTAATAAAGGTTCTTCAAATGGTTTCGTTTTCTTGTAGCGAGCCCAAGAAGAATGCAGGTCGTTTCTTTTCTCTTTAGCCAGCCTGGTGTAGCGGCTAAGAACGGTGGCCTCGAATCTGGAGAATTGGGCTCGATTCCCCAGTCCTCCACATGCAGCCAGCTGGGTGACTTAGGGCTAGTCTCAGTCCTGTTAGAGCTGTTCTCACAGAGCTCTCTCAGCCTCCCCTCCCTCTGTTGTGGAGAGAGGAAGGGAAGGCGGCTGGAAGCCGCTTTGAGACTTTTTCGGGTAGAGAAAAACGGGGCATAAAAACCAACCCTGCTTCTTCATAAATTAAGAAACAAAACTCACAGAGAGCAAAATACTTTGCAACTGCTACAGACTATCTTCCTGCCACTTCCCTGTTACTGTGACAGATGTGACATTTTGAAGGCCAGAGAAAGATCTCCAGCCCTTAAGATCTACCAGCAGGTTCAAGACAATTGTGACAGACCCACTCACAACCATCGGAGGGTGTGTGGTTTCAGACCAACCTTTCTCAACTTTTTTTCCCATTGAGAAACCCCTGAAACTTTCTTCAGGCTTTGAGAAACCCCATAAGTGGCAGAATATAGTTGGCAAGCAGAGCTGTGGACACGCCCACCTGGGGCCCCTCCCCTTCCCACCCCCTCCAGGCCCATCATTGGCCATTTTGAGAGAGGTGGCCAGGTCAACATGACCATACATGGTCAACACGTCGGAACGTTCAGGTTTCCTTGTTGCCTGATAATAGATGATTTCCCCCCTACCTGTTCATGTTGCGTTGTGCCCTTGTTTGATGGAGGCCCTGGGATCTCCTATAAGGGCCACAGCCCCAAAGTGTTAAGAATGGCTACAGTCAACCGTGGTTTTGCAAAATGCCGGAATGCAACTTGTGTTTTTTTTTTTGTGATTTTCTGCCATTCTTCTCAGAGTTCACGTTTGTGAGCAAACTTTGGCCCCTGAAAAAGAAAAAAAAAGGAAAAGTGAAAACAACATTGTTATTTAAACATGGCTTGTCAAAATTCCCTCAAACTCGGAAAATATCTTCGCTGGCAGGCTGAGACGAATCAGAGCCAGCTTGGCTTCCCTCGGTATCCTGGTTTGAATTATGCTATCTTTGAGAAGCAAACATTTTTCGGGACAAGCTGGGCCTCTTTCATAACCAAACTATAAATAATGTGCCAGAACACTAATTTGAAAAATATCTATCTCTGAACTCTGGGAGGGGGAAGTTTCCCCTTTTATTGCCTTTGTTTTTGCAGAGATTTATCTTCAGGCGTTTTCTGTGAGCCCATCAAGGGACGGAATTGTCCGTTGGGCCAGCAAGTCCTTGTGAAAGAGGCATTAAAAAAACATGCAAAAAAACCATCCAAGGCTGCGACGATTCAGCTGTGGCCCACAACAGATGGCGGCAAGTTTGGGCAACTGGCAGGGCCCCCGAGACTAGCAAAAGCTCCCCCCGAGAGTGTCCCCATTCTGATGTTGCTCCCCAGAAAGTCATAGGAAGAACGAGAATCCACACAATGTTTGGGATCCCAAGGGGGGGAGGTGCGCATGCGTTCCCTAAAAATGCTTCTGAAATCCTGGAGCCAACCTGTGAGGTCTGGTCACACATTGCCAACCTGGGTATGATTGGCGCAGGGACGCGGCTAAAAAGGGCATCCCCGTGTCCGATTCTTGTAAAACGTGGGCTTCAGAGTACACCTGCTGTGATGCTAACCAGATGGTGTCCACAGTAGCTGAATCGTAACATTCCTTGACTGCCCTTTATTGTAACACACACACGCCTCTCAATGACTGAGGGATACCTAGACGGGATGATCCGCCCAGATCATGATGTCATCATGTTCCATGCTTCAGTGAACGCCTTCCCACAACCAACTGTGGTGCAGACGAATGGTCTGGGTTGACTGTTATGTGGCGGCCATTTATTTATTTCATTTTGGATTTGTATATCGCCGCTCACAGAGGTTCACAACAGTGACATAAAAACAGTACACAGTATAAAACTCTGCAACACAATTAATGCGAAGCTAAAAAACAAAACAAAAGCCAACAGCAAATAAAAACAGTAGTACACAATAGAAACTCCTCTCCACGCCCTGTTGTTGGCCCTACAGAGGAACTGGTTGGCCACTGGGGGAGACTGGATGGTCCACTGCTCTGATCCGGCTGGGCTCCTCTGATGTTCTTATGAAGGTCTTGGCCTCCCTGCCCTGTTGTTGGCCCTTCAGAGGAACTGGTTGGCCACTGTGTGAGATGGTGTCCTGGACCAGATGGACTATTGGTCTGATCCAGCAGGGCTCTTCTCATGTTCTTACATTCTTAAATGCAAGACCCGGTTGTCTCAGCTGCCAGTTAAAAATTAAGTTCTTAATTGAGTTTGTTGTCAGGGTGTAAGTTTTAGAAATAAACGTGTGCTCCGTGCAGCTGCCGAACTGGTGTGGGAACCTCCTGGGTTTTCAGCAGCCTATTTGCGTGTAGGGCTTGCAGCCCAGAGTATTTTGAAGAAGAGCCTGAAAAACCTTCTTGTTTGGGATGCTTTATGGAGCCTCTGCTTGCTTTCTTGTTGTTCTTATAATGGTGCTGCCATTTCCCTAATGCTCATAGCTCAGCACAGAGCACCTGTTTTGAAAGCCAAGAGCTCTCGAGTTCAGTCCCGGCCGTCTCTTGCTAAAAAGAGCTGGCTTTGAAGAGCCGTTCTCTCCGCCTGCCCTAAGGCCCTGGAGAACGGTTACTCGTGGCAGTGAAATAGACTGAGCGAGGTAGATAATGCCATCGGGAGAGCTGGAAAATAGTCACCCTGGAGTTGGCTGTAGGCTAATAGTGCCCATGTGGGACCTCAGTGGAGGAAAGAGGGAACTGAATTTGTCTGAGATGGAAGGAAAAAGAGACAGGCATCTGCTTGAGGTAGGGATGCCAGCCTCCAGGTGGGACCTGGGGATCCCCTGGAATTACAGCTCCTCTCCATGCTACAAAGGTCAGTTCCCCTGGAGAACATGGCTGCTTCTCAGGTAGAGAGCCAGCCTGCAGGTAGGACCTAGGGCTCCCTGGAATTACAGCTCTTCTCCATTCTACAGAGGTCAGTTCCCCTGGAGAACATGGCTGCTTTGCAGCGTGGGCTGAAGGATGCCAGCCTCCAAGTGGGACCTGGGGATCCACTGAAATTACAATTCATCTCCAGACCACAGAGCTAATTTTCCCTGGAGAAAACGGATGCTTGGGAGGGCAGACTCCATGGCAGGGATCGCAATTCGAACAGAACCAAATAACAAATTGCTAACGGGCCGCTCGTTCTGTTTTCTCAGGATCCCGGAGGCGGCTTCCTGCAGAAATTGCATGGTTTCGGCAGCCAGCTACCTGATTTCCCTGAAAGTGGAGCCGCCACCTACTCTGTCCCAAAACCTGTCCGGTTCCCCTCTTATCACCATCCATTTGACACACAAACTGGTAAGTTTCGGCGATGCTGCGGATTCTTTGACGTGTTTCTCTGCTGGGCCCTGGGCTATGTGCAACTCTGTGCTAGACTGCAAAGGGAAGTCCTCGCGCTGCATTCTGGGTACTCCTTACTCACGTGGTTCTGTCTGCAAGGCCAGGCGATACACACTGTCCAGACCGAGACAAAATGAAAAACGACCTCCCTGATTGGACGGTGTGTGGTTTGGGAGGTTTGCCTCCACTGTCTGAGGAAGGGAAGAAGAAGAAGAAGAAGAAGAAGAGGGTGGGAGTTTTGGCACACACGCTTTCTACATGGCGGAGACATTGCATGTGTTTAGGAAGAGAGAAAAAGTCATGAAAAAGGGGACATTCAGGGCAGGATCTATATCGGCCTTTGGGCTGCTGAATTTTGTTTGGCACAAGGCGAGGAGTCTGAAAACGCAATGTCGTTGGGAATCAACCCAGAGAATTTATTCTGAGCGGCTCCCAAAGAGAAGCTAATAATAAGAATAATAGAATGGTTCCATCTCTTTGCTTCTCTGATTTCAGCCGGGGCTGGACAAAAGCCTCTAAATTGTGGTTAAGATAAGTGCTTCTGCTGTGCCGGCCTCTTCCCTTGCGGATCCAGCTCTTCCTTAGAGTAGGTCACGTCCAGACTAGTTGGGCACGGCGCTTGGTGTGTCATGTTACAAGAGGGGAACTCCAGGCCCCAATCCTTCCTCTGCCAGGAAGCTCACAGGGTGAACTTGGGGTGAGCCCACTTTTTCACTCTCACCTACCTTGCAGGGTTGTTGTGAGGATACAATGGAGCCAAGAGAGCCATGTAAGCCATCCTGGGCTCCTTTGAAGAATGGGTGGAATAGAAAACAACACGATAGATAGATAAATGTACCAATGACATGTTTGGTGTTTAAAATGCGGAATTGTCCCAGTTCTGTAGAACGTTGAAGATGGTGCCATATTTCATTCCATCAACAAAGAAAACTGAAAGCTGATTGGTGCCCAATGCATCCCATTTGCATTGCTTACTCCCCTGCAACACTGTGCCCATAATACTGGTGGCAAGGGATACACATCTTATTTTCTCCTTTATTTAAAAAAAAAGTGATGCATCTAATTAAGAGTAAAACAAGTCACATACATTTACAGAATAGTTGCAGATATGTAGCGAGATTGGAGAAGTAACCAAGGTTGTGTTCATGACGGCACAGATGCTAGCCTGTAGGCACCTTCCTTGGCTCCCTTTTGCTGGGTTCAGGACTGAATCCCCCTGAAAACTTGCAGAACTCGAAGGACAGAAAAACATATGAGGAGGAACACTGGTACAGTATACAGCATTGATACTGTGTACAGCATCCAACCTGAGCATGCTTTGTCCATCTTTACAGGTAGATATCCAGGATAGATATAATTGGAAAAGCAAAGAATTCATAAATATTTCCACTGATTTCCATCCTTCGATTCCAACCTTTGGGGCAGATCTAACATATTTTATTTCAAAGAGACTTTCTAGCCACCTGCAGCTTTTTGGAGTTGTCTGGTCTTACTAGCCAAATTGCATCAGGTCGGTAAAAAGAACAGAGTGTGGAAATTGACTTTCTTCCTGTTCAGTTGCTGGGTTTTTTCCCTCTCCAAACAGAAAGTTCTGCGGAAGGGGGTCCCAAAGGACCCTTCTTTCATGATTCATTCAGCCAGCAGCGTACTTAGGGATGTCGATGTGCTGATATCTGCTAAACCTCCCAGCTCTTCGGTGGATTTCGTTTGTCTGCCTGCTTTCAAGGCAGTGTGGTTGAACTGGAGTCAGACAGAATCAATGGGCCACGAAATAAGGAGTGAGAACAGTGGTTCTCAACCTTCCTAATACCGTGACCCTTTAATACAGTTCTTCCTGTTGTGGTGACCCCCAACCATAAAATTATGCAAGCGTTCTTTCACAGAAATTAAACCAAAATTGGCCAATGGCGTGAAAATCCATTGAGAGCCAGTTTGGTGTAGCGGTTAGGAGTGCGGACTTCTAATCTGGCGAGCCGGGTTTGATTCCCTGCTCCCCCACATGCAGCCAGCTGGGTGACCTTGGGCTCGCCACGGCACTGATAAAACTGTTCTGACCAAGCAGGAATATCAGGGCTCTCTCAGCCTCCCCTCCCTCACAGGGCGTCTGTTGTGGGGAGAGGAAAGGGAAGGCGACTGTAAGCCACTTTGAGACTCTTTTGGGTAGAGAAAAGCAGCATAGAAGAATCAACTTTTCTTCTTCTTCATTATTGTACATAAATTGGGTTTTTTCCCGTGGTTTCTCAGTTCATTTCCACCTCCATGCCGATCTCACTGTTTTCCGCTGCTGCAGACAGACGAACGCTCTCTCTCGATCTACCCCGCAAGGCTGTTATGTGGATGGCAACCCCCTGCTGTGGCTGCTTGCCCTGCTGTGACCCATGTGAAAGGGTCATTTGATCCCCAAAGTGGTCTCGACCCCCAGGTTGAGAACCACTGCCCTAGGTGGAAGGAGAGCGTTTTAAAAACTACCCTGAGTTTCTTGGTCATTCTCAGCGACAGAATGCCTGCCCTTATATACGATAAATAAAGACCCTTATGACACCTTTAAGCCCGACACAGTTTAATTCTGGATATAAACCTTTTGCATGCATGCGTGTGTACTTCTTCTGAAATAATGGAAACCGAAGTCACCCACCATAGAGAGAGGGTGCAGAGGGGTGCTCTTCAATTAGACTCCAAATGCATAAGTCACGGAGCAGTAAATGCAGCCAAGACTAGATGAAGGGGATGGGTAAGACCTGTGAACAGCAGCAAATTAGCGTACAACATAATGGAGTTTACAAACAGTGCCTTCCCCGCATGGATCAGGGACATAGCCTCTCTCCTGCATCCTTTTTCCTCTTGGAGGGGCTCCCAATTCTGCCATGGGGGGGGGGATGACCCTCCACCCCCAGTCTGGCTGCTCTGGCCGCCATTGTCCTCTGCTGCGAATCCTGAAACCGGCTGTGGTGTTAGGGATCCCACGGATCCACACTCTGCTCTTGCTCTCCGCCCGCCTTCCTGTGAAACCCCGCATCCCTCTCCCACACAGGTTTGCAATCCCGCGTAACGACTTTACTTTGAAAAACTGTTATCCGCCCTGCTGCCTTTCCTTGTAAGCGGAGATCACTTCGGTAGCCTCCACGGGTTTCTTCCTTTGGCCTCCGGAGAGATTTGTGTATTATAGATTCGTCCCAAAGTGGTGGCAGGCAGAGTTGGAAGACAAGGTTGGGGTTTGGAAGGGGATGCAGTTTGAAATTCTGCGGGGATCGGCGCATTGGGCCCGGCCCGGTTTGAGCGGTGTGATTATGCACGCCGTTCCTCATTACCCAAACATCATACTTGACATCTGGGTGCTCTGGGAACTGTAAAACAGTCGCGCCGACAGATTCAAGCCCTCGCCCTCCGCTCGACCCCCTTTTCTGCCTCTTCTAAGTATAGGTTATTTCTGCTGAACTGGCTTTCCTGCCTTTTGATTTCTTTTTGCTTACACCCTGCTAAGCTGGTTGTGAGAAGCCAACATATATTTTTATTTTTTCATTTTTTTTAAAAAAAAGAGCCTGCTCTGCCTATAATTGGAATGTGATTCCTTTATTGGCTGAAACAGGAACTCTCTGCTGTACGCTGGGAGAGAACTGCTGGGGAGCCAAGAGAAGCAAACCAGGTAATTAAAGGCTCCTGTGAGTTCCTTTCAAGGACGGCCTGTTGCATCTCTGCATGAGTCTGTAGCCTTCCTTGAGAGCCAGTTTGGTGTCATGGATAGAAGTGCGGACTTCTGATCTGGAGAGCTGGGTTTGATTCCGCGCTCCCCCACATGCAGCCAGCTGGGTGACCTTGGGCTCTCCACAGCCCTGATAAAGCTCAGGGCTCTCTCAGCCTCCCCTCCCTCACAGGGTGCCTGCTGTGGGGGAGGAAAGGGAAGGCGACTGGAAGCTGCTTTGAGACTCCTTCAGGTAGCGAGAAGCGGCATAGAAGAACCAACTCTTCTGTAATATCAGGGGTCTCTCAGCCTCACCCTCCTCCCAGGGTGTCTGTTGTGGGGAGAGGAAAGGGAAAGAAATTGGAAGCTCCTTTGAGACGCCTTTGGGTAAATGAGGAACAACCAATAGCAGGCTGGATCCTGCATGCCAGCCAATAGCAATTACCTGTCCCGACGATAGACCTAAGATCCCCACTCCCGGTCGCCGCTGAACCAGATACAAAGCGGATTTCATCCTTCAAATCGGTCCTTTTCTTCCGGGGGAATTTCACTCTGTGGTCTGGAGGTGACTTGTCATTCTGGGAGATCTCCCAGCCCCATGTGGAGTTGGATGGCCTATATTCTGCTTCCAGATCTCCCACGGGGATCTGGTCTGCCACTGGTCAAAAAGGACGTTAAGTCAACGAACCGTTTGACCGAAATGTGCTGTTCGTTTGACCGAAATGTGCCGAACAGGATGCACACTATGCCTCCTAGTGTGTTTTGGAAAAGTTTTTGGTGTCTAAAAAGAAAGAGAGACAGAGATTATGTGTGTGTGTGTGGGGGGGGGGGGGAGGGAGAGGCACTAGTGCTGGACTTAACATGAAGGTATATTTGAAACAGTTATAAAAATAAATCTCCGAGCTGCCTATTAGCTGCTGGAACACAGGCAGCCTGGAACAATTCTGCCATGCCAGGAATCTCTTCAATAATTAAAGCTTTTCTTTACCGAGGGCTTTCCAGGTTTTTGCTTTTTCTTTCTTTTTTCTTTTTTCTTCTAAGGCTTTCATCCAGATTTCTGAAGGTTTGGAAACTGATGTTTTGTTTAATCTCTATACTCAGGAGATGAGAAAGCTTGCTTTTTGCGGGAGAGCGAACTATCTTTCACAAAGGACCGTGGAAGGCGTTGGCAAGGTGCAGGCTTCATGGCCATGATGAATTGCGCCAAACGGGGAAAGTTGGCTGCCTCCCCTCGCATTCGGTGGGAAGGCATTCCGGGATGGTGGACAATCTGAAATGTTGATGAGAATGTTCTGTATGATTTACAGGGAGATGTTCTTGCCCTCCAGGAGCGGCAGGGCGAAAATGCAGAGCGATATTGTTTATACAGTACGAGGCGGACAATCTTGGGGGCGACACTGTGGAGAGAAAACCATAGAGTGTCCCTGTGATTTCTTTCCCTGCTCTTTCATTAAGCATTGGCAGGCAGGGTGGGCTTCAGTGGGGTTTTGTGTTGGCAGAGTTTGACTGTGCAGAGATGGTGGAGGACCAGACTGCTTAAAGAATAAAAATAGCTTTTATTCAGAAGAGGAACATTCATGTGTTGAGAGAGAGAGAGAGAGACAGACAGACAGACAGACAGAGACAGAGAGAGACAGAGACAGAGACAGAGACAGAGAGAGACAGAGAGAGACAGAGAGAGACAGAGAGAGACAGAGACAGAGAGAGAGAGAGAGACATAGAATCATTGAATCATGGAGTTGGAAAGGGCCTCCAGGGACATCTAGTCCTACCTTCTGCACAACTCACAACTACCTACCCACCCATGATGACCCAAATTCCATGCCCACCTGATCCCCCCCCCCCCAAAAAAACCAGAATCCCTGGCCAGTCTTGCCAGGAAGAAATTTGCTCCTGAACCCAAAGTGGTGATCGACATTTCCTGGGGGGAGCAAGAAAGGGCCACAAGAGCCAAGCAGCAGAGCTGCCTGAGGCATTTTAAATGTTGTAAAGAATGCAGTATTGCGTTATTATGCAATACCATGTAGTAATAATAATAATTTAAAAAGCCCATGCCACCCTGCAGCACAGTGGCACCTCACTGCCCTGCCTGTTGTGTGGGAGCACAAAACTGGGGCGGTACAGCGGGCCAAATACTTTCCCACACAGGAGCGGGAAGTGGGGAGAAACCTACCCCAGCCCAAAGACAAGGTTGCAACCCAGCACAACATCCTCCGTGTGGTAAAGATGTAAGCCATTGGCCTGCAAAAAGTGTATGCCAGTCATTTGATGTGAAAAAGTTACTACAAGGTGTATTTTTTCTGGCAGTGAAAACTAATGTACTTCTTCTCACTTTGGGGTGCCATATGCATTAGTGCAGGGGTAGTCAACCTGTGGTCCTCCAGATGTCCATGGACTACAATTCCCATGAGCCCCTGCCAGCAAATGCTGGCAGGGGCTCATGGGAATTGTAGTCCATGGACATCTGGAGGACCACAGGTTGACTACCCCTGCACTAGAAGACACCCTCAGGTACAGGAGCAGGTATAGCGTGAGGTGCAGAGGTAGGAATAGCCGTACCCTTGCTAAAAATCTGTTGCCACCATATAATGCGATAGGAACGGCTTGGCCTCTGTTCTACGCGGCGTGGCGGGATGCTGCATTAAGGCGCGCTCCACGACACACTTCACCCAGCTGAATGAGTAGGCCTGCCAAACACTTATATTGCGGTGGCTTTACCACATCAAAGAAATGAATGTGTAAACGGAGCCTCGGTTCAAAAACATATGCAGGAAAAAAATGTAGCTTAAAAAAAACAGCTGGGATTCTTTTTTGGACAGCGGTTTGTTACCACATCAGACAACGGGTGTGGAAGCTGCTCGACGTTTGGGAGTGAAAGTGGCTGCTACCAAACGGTTTCATCCATGTGTCTCATTCTGACCCCAAAACGAGGATCGAAAAATCCGTATAATGGGGCCGGGTACAGAAAAGGGAGATGTTTCTGCAGGTCTTGGGGGAACCCCACCAGGTTTTAGAAAACCTTTAGTAATTGAAAAAAAAATTAAAGGAGGGAATCATTTTTTTTTAAAAAGGTTAAATGCTGAAGAACGAAAAGATTTGTGAGAGTTGGAGAGCTAGTGAGAACTGGACCTATACATGCCCTTCCTGTGCGCACAGAACCCCTCTGCTCGAGATGCGGATCCTGCTTCTAAGCAGAAGGGCTCCATCCCTCCCCTAACTTCTCCCAACAGGAAATCGGGTGTCAACAGTCACCATGCTGATCAATACCCACTGGGGGAAGCCAGAGCAATATCGCTAGCCTGATAAACTTCTAACTGAATCCCACAGCTATCTTATTTTCAAGAGCGGCGTGATATTGAGTTTGCTCTCTTCTCTTGCGATTTGGCATTTGTCACCTGGAGGAGGAGAGACAATCACAGGGCGCCAGGCAATCCGATTTAGCGCCGCGGCTGCATCGCCTAACGTCCAGCGCTCTCTCGCTTCTGAAATTAAGTTCTCCCCCACTCCCTCGTCCCCGGCCCTCATTGGTGAATAATAAGCATTCTCAGCGTCCAACGGGCAAGGACGGTGATGGATCGCTGAGACGGTGCCGGAATAGCTCCGAGACAGTCGAAAAGATTTTTGCTATAAGATCTTCTGTCTCCCGCCCCTCCAGGCCCTCTAAAATGTGCTTATGTCTTTTGGCGAGTGACGTGGGGGATTTCTAAGTGGCTCTCTCGTTTCGGGGGCATCAGGATTTCCGCCCGTGCGCCAAAGAGGAGGAAGCTCATGCAGAAAACACTAAACACCGTCCTTTTTTGTGTTTTGTGCTGTTGGCCTCAATTTGAAGCACCCTCGAATTCAGACCGTGGGTCATTAGCTGAAACTTGTGTATCTTTGGAGACCATGCGGGTTTGGATTAGCTGCCGCAGGGGGCGAAGGAGTGGTCAGAATCAGAATCACAGCATCATGCAGGGGTGGAAGAGACCCCAAAAGGCCAGCCAGTCCAGCCCCCCACCTTCTCGGGGACTTAAAAGCTTCACACTCCCGACAGGTGCTCCTCCAATCACCTTCAAAAAACTTCCAAAGAAGGAGACTGCCCCCACCCTCCAAGGCAGCATATTCCATCTATGGAACAGCTCTTGACGTCAGAAAATGCTTACTAATATTTAAGTGGAATCTTCTGTCCTGTAATTTGAACCCATTGCTCCTATTCCTTCTCTCATCTTACCAGCTTGGTGTCGTGGTTAAGAGCACGGCTTCTAGTGTGGTGAGCTGGGTTTGATTCCCTGCTCCTCCACATGCAGCCAGCTGGTTGACCTTGGGCTTGTCATAGCCCTGATAGTGCTGTTCTGACCAAGCAGTCCTGTCTCACCTACCTCCCTGGGTGTCTGTTGTGGCAAGAGGAAGGGAAGGCGGTTGTAAGCTGGACTCCTTCTGGTAGAGAAAAGCGGCATATACAAAAACAGCTCTTCTCCTTCCTCCTTCCTTCCTTCCTTCCTTCCTTCCTTCCTTCCTTCCTTCCTTCCTTCCTCCACCCTACAATTAACATGTTTCCAGAATAAATATTTTAGTTATTCCCACACTGCACAGTGGTGGTGGTGGGACTATTCTTAAAATCACCCTAGATATACACGTAAAAACAATGCAAAATGTGAAGTAGTTCTCATTGTCGCTCCTATCTGTGATTTAGCATGGCTTGCCGGAATCCGTCCACCTTTGAGGGGGGCGGGGGGAATGGGGGGGTTAAATTTGTGTAGCTCAAATATTAATAACCGTGGTACTTTTTTTTAAAGATGTTACGGCACTGCTAGATTTCAGATGTCAATAATTTGGCTGCTGAGATTAGAAGCGACAGCTAGAACAGCTGAGATGCAAATTGCATTCCCCTGGTCCCCGATCCCCACCCTGGGCGAACCTCCTCCTGAGAAATCAGCCCTGATGATTTCAAACTGTTTTTGTAATAGAAGTAGGGGGTTGGGTGGGGAACATTTGCAATCAATAACATCTTGATTTTGCAGTGGAGGCTGCCAAATTCAACTTTATCCTTCAAAAAAAAAGAGATCATTTTTTATTATTTCACGGTAGAGAATGCCAAAAGGAAATTAATTGAAATTACTAATGATGGGAACCGTTTAACCCCTGAAGTATTCTTCTTTTAGGATTCTATTTTAAAGAAAAGGCCAGGGAGTTTGTTCACATCTGGTCCTCTGTCCCCCCTGATATTCGTGTAGTCGTTAAGAGCGGCAGCTTTTCATCCGGTGAGCCGGGTTGATTCCCTGCTCCTCCACATGCAGCCAGCTGAATGACCTTGGGCTCATTACAGCCTTGATAGTGCTGCTGACTGAGCAGTTCTCTCAGAGCTCTCTCATTCCCACCTACATTTCTTTGGGCAGTGAAAAGTGTGGTATAAGAACCGACTTTTCTTCTTCTTCTTCTTCTTCTTCTTCTTCTTCTTCTTCTTCTTCTTCTTCTTCTTCTTCTTCTTTCTTCTTTCTTCTTTCTTCTTTCTTCTTCTTCTTCTTCTTCTTCTTTCTTCTTTCTTCTTTCTTCTTCTTCTTCTTCTTCTTCTTCTTCTTCTTCTTCTTCTTCTTCTTCTTCTTCTTCTTCTTCTTCTTTTGTAATCCTGCCAACCGATAAGACCTATGTACCCGGTTGAGCGGCTGCAGAGGCATTATATCCATTTGAGGCCCCACTTTTAAACCTCAAGGAGTATTTCTAACCCAAGGGTAGCCAACCTCCGGGTGAGGCCTGGAGATCTCCTGGAATTACAGCTCATCTCCAAACTATAAAGATCAGCTCTCAAAAGGATATAATGCCTCTGCAGCCAGCTAACCAGCCATGTAGCACCCCCGGCCTATTTCAGGTCAAGAAAACATTGCAGGAAGGAGGTAAGGTGGCCAGATAGGTGTAGGTTCATGTTCTGGAATTCCACACTTCTCGATTCTGATTGGATCAGTTGTGCACAGAGAGGCCTCCTCTTAGGGTGGCCAGCTTCCACATGAGGCACTAAACCCACACCAAACCATAAGCTGGCGCGCATTGCATTCCAGCACGAAACGGGCTTTGCTACTATTTTTACATGCAAATGACATGATCTGTGTCAATACCATATAGTTTGCGCATCAGAATTGTGCAGTGCATGCACTGACGATACACACACACACACACATACAAAAACCACATCAGAAAGCAGAGAAATGAAATTCTAGACCAGACTTTCTCAACTTTCTTTTTTTAACCATTGAGAAAGCCCTGAAACATCCTTCAGGCTTTGAGGAACCCCAGAAGTGGCGCGATCATGCAGAATAGGGTTGGGAAGCAGAGCTGTGGACACGCCCACCCAGGCCCCTCCCCTTCCCACCCCCTCCAGGCCTGTCATTGGTCATGTTGGGAGGTGGGAGGCAGGTCGACAGGACCGTATATGGTCATAGCACCTGATAAATGTTGAACAATTAAAATATATATATATATAATTAATTAACTCCCACCTTTTCGGGAAAACTTTCTGGGCCCGTCAAGCAACCCCAGGGTTTCACAAAACCCTGGTTGAGAAAGCCCGGGTTAGGCTGAGAGAATATGAGTGACCCAAAGCAGCCCTGCAAGCATTACGACAGCGTCAGGATTTGAATCTTGCTCTCTGAAAAGTGGATTAACACCAAAGTAAGGGCACAACGTTGTGTGTGGAAGGAGAGAGGGACAGATCATGGAAGGGCCTTCCAGGGCTCTGGGTTACAGACCCCCAACCTTCCCTCCCTTGGAGAAATCCATGTGCCTTCCGATACATTGAACCTCAAAGCCAGGCATCGTTGACCAGTCAAAAACTTGCTTCCCGTCAGGGGTGTGCAGCCTGAAATCAATGACAACACATCGATAACATGAGCAGGGCCTCCCTCTAACACATCTTGACAACGTTTGACATCTTTGCACTGCTGCTTTGCACCCTCCCCTTACGGACGCATCCCATTGGCCCAGCTGTAATTGGATTTCCTCTTTGCTTACGCGCAAAACATCCCGGTGAAAAACGAGAGCTTGAAACCATCCATTGGAGGTGTCGAGGCCTCTGAGCTTATGCACGAATGATACCTTCTCGTCTGCAAAGCCACTCTGCGGTCCTTCCGAGTGCCGGCCCTTAAGATGGATTGAGGCCTGGGAAATATTTCCCCTCTCAACGATGGCAAATCTGCATCTGCATGCAGCTGGAGACCCTTGAGGGAGAAACGTGGTCAGAGCTGGAATGGCTCACTTGGGGAAAACATGAGCGGAGGCTTCATTGATTTCCGTGAGATCGCTTAGATTCGAATTCAGCAGCCCCTCAGAGACCAACCAAAGCTTCAGGGTCTAAGGCGGTGATTCTCAACCAGGGATCCGCGGACCCCTGAGGGTCTGCAGGAGCTCCAGAGGGGGTCCGTGGCCTTTCCCCTCCTGCCTTAAATGGACAGGGTCCCAAGCTAGGGAACTGTCCAGCTCTGCCTAGAGGGCTCAGTGGGTAGGCTGTGGATATATAAACCAAAGGGGGGAGAGTCAATTGTGGCATGGCATGGGAGGCCTGGCTTTTCTTCTTAGCATCTGCATTTCTTTCTGGCCTACATGAGGTGGAATCACCGTAGTAGTAGTAGTAAAGACAGGGGGAGGGAGTAAAAGGAGGGCGACAGGCAGAGGTGGGGATGTCACTTCCGGGAGCATGGCTGGGAGGGGTGGCCAGCCGACACCACTTCTTAACAGGACTGAGACTAGGCCAGTGTCACCCAGCTGGCTGCAGGTGGAGGAGCGGGGAAAGCTGCCGCATTTAACTGCTCCACCGAGCCGGCGTAGAGGCATTGGCGGCAGAAAATTATTATCCCTGCTCATCTCCAAGGCATTCCATTTCTTGAACTTGTGAATGAACTGCAGTTCCGCAGTCTCACGTTGTAGTCTCCCCTTGAAGCTTCTCAGATCAAGGGCTGCCGCTCTCCGATCAGCAAAGGGATGAGCTGGAAGATTAAAATGGTTTTGGAGGGTTGCACCTGAAAACTATCTTCAGGGGGAAAAACGGCTGCTTTGGAGGGTCCACGTCGTATTCTGCTGAGGTCCCCCCCACCTTCCCAAACGTCATTCCCTGGTCTCCAGGCATTTCCCAAGCCAAAGGCAGCAACCTCACTAACTGCAAGCTGGAATGGGCGAACTGGTTTTGACTGGTGAATCTGGGCAAGAGCCGAAGAGTTCACGCTTCTCCAATCCCGCAGCCCTGATCCCAATTTCAGCTCCACTCGAGGACGCCTGTTTCTTCTCTAGACAGGCCCTGTCTATCACGGCTCAGGATATACATCCCCCCCCTTCCATTTTTGACAGTCGCATGCACAAGGACATGCAGTGCAGCTGACAAACGGGTTAGCAGAGAGGTGAGGAGTCGCCGTCTCTCCCCCGCCCCCTCCCCGAAGCAGGTGCAAGCCAGTTTTTCAAGCGCATGATGTTCTGAGCCTTTCTGGCTGAGTGTGTTGGGAAGGATAACCCGCAATGTGGGAGGCAATCATTTTCGGAGTCAGAAGAACAAGCTGGAATTTTCTAATTGCTTGGTTGGTGCCAATTGATTAGCCTGGGGGGGCCAGAGAGGCGCTCCGGAGACTGCTGGAGGCAACGTGGGAGGTTAAAAAACATAATTTTGAGGTCTTGTTTACTTGATTTGAAAACACCGGGGGTGTGCATGCGTGTGTGTGTGTGTGTGTGTGTGTGTGTAGGGGGGGGGGAAGTGGAGTTGTTGACTTAGAGCCGAGCTGGCAGCCGGCCCACGTTGTCATGCTGTATTGCTTCATTTGTCATTTATTAGGGCAACTTAATGCCTCGCTTTTTGGCCCAGGCCAGGCCCAAAGGGGCTTATAACTGGGTTTAAACAAACAATCTAAACAAATGAAATAGCATTCAAATATTGATTAAGGTTATTTCTATTCTGCCTCTCCATGGAGCCTGAGGCAAGCAAATATCATGGAAGCATGGTGCAGTGGTTTAGAGTCCCCAGTGGAGAACGGGGTTTGATTCCACACTCCTCCACATGCAGCTTGCCGTGTGACCCTGGGCCAGTCACAGTTCTCTCAGAGCTCCCCCAGCCCCACCTAGAAGAAGAAAAGTTGGCTTTTCAGTACTCAAAGGAATCTCAAAGCAGCTGACAATCGCTTTCCCTTCCTCTCCCTAAAACAGACAGTGAGGTAGGTGGAACTGAGAGAGCTCTGGCAGGACTGCTCTGGGAGAACAGCACTATCAGGGCTGTTCTGAGTCCAAGGTCACCCAGCTGGCCGCATGTGGAGAAGCAGGGAATCAAACCCAGCTTGCCATATTAAAAGCCGCCAATCTTAACCACAACACTGTGCTGGCTCTCTAACATTTATTTGTTTGTTTGTTAATTTGTGCTTTATTTCCCATGACGAGCTGGCCTCGGAAGTCTCATAAAACCCCCTATTAAAAGACATAAAAATCCCAAACAAGGCAGAACCTTCCCCCCCCCCCCCCCATGGAAGGAGGTCCGAAGTCTCATACCCGGGAGAGGGGGCTTAGATCTACCTCACCGACCCCAGCCTCAAGCTGGTGGAAGAGCTCCGTTTTGCAGGTCCTGCAGAATGCTGAAAGCTCCCGCAGGGCCTGCAGCTCACCTGGGAGCTCATTCCACCAGGTAGGGACCAGGACCGAAAAGGCCCTCGCCCTGGTTGAGGCCAGGCATGCTTCCCTGGGGCCGGGAATGACCAATAGGTTTTCACCTGCAGAGCATAACGCCCTGTGGGGGGCACAAGGCGATAGGTGGTCCCTCAGGTATGTGGGTCCCAACGTGTTCCTAGAGCATCCTATCGGTTGCTTGATAGTTTTCATTTCAGGCACCAGGTTAAATTATTCTTATTTACCTGGGCATGGATGAGCTGTGCTGGCTATCTGCACCCCCACCGTGCGGAATGGATTTCTCCTCCGAACTCCCTGGCACTATTTCATTAACCGCTGCTAGTAACCTGTGTGTTACGTTTGCGATCGAAGCCATCCTTTTACAGAATCTAGGCATTATTTACATTTGATTTAAACAGTGTTTGATTGGCCCTTCTTGCCGTCGGGGGAGTCCCGATAACTGAAATGCGGAAATCTGTAAAAGCGAATAAACGAATGAAGCGGCAGCAGTTCTGCAAGCGCTCCCCCACAGGGAAGGGTTAATTCAGGGGGCTCTCATCTGCTTAGGCATTTGACAAGATTCATCCTCCGGAACGTTAAAAATGTTTTCCCCAGTGGGAGCGCGCAGCTGCTGGAGAGGGAATCTCCTTTTCTTGGGGAGGAAAAATGTCATACAGCGAAGACCTCCCTGACTTACGAACGCAAAAACAACATCTGGATCGGGAACAGGGCTCCTCTTAGGAAATCGGCAGTGGGGGAATGTGCTGTCAAGTCGCAACCAAGTTATGGCGACCCCGTAGGGCAGGGGAGGCCAAGCTGTGGCTCCCCAGAGGTCTGCGGACTACAATTACCATGAGCCCCTGCCAGTGCTGGCAGGGGCTCATGGTAATTGTAGTCCACATACATCTGGAGAGCCACAGTTTGTCTACCCCAGTTGTAGGGTTTTCAAGGCAAGGGATGTCCAGAGGGTGGTTTGCTGGTCCCCGCCTCTGCATGACAGCCTGGGGTTTTCTTGGCGGTTTCTTGTCCAATTCGGGCCGACCCCGCTTAGCTTGCAAGATCTGATGAGATCAGGCCAGCCTCGGCCATCCAGGTCAGGAAATCACCAGCCCCCCACAAATTGCAAGTCATTAATTCGTTGTGAGATCCAGCTCCATACCCCCTCCTTTTTGGCAGAGGCCTGAGGTGGACATCCGTACTCTTGGTTTCTTCAGCCACCTGTTGTCCAGTTATTGACGCATGCATGGGGAGAAGATCATTTGTCCCCAGCTGGGGCAGGCATGATGATGCAAATTCACAATGACGCAGCGAAGTTACAGACTCCTTCTGGGAGGGAGGGCCTGACGGTCTGTGTGGGAAGTTAGCTTGGCTGACCTTCCCTGAGGTTCTCCAGAGGCTTTCCTCTTGGTAGACCTTCACTGACGTTCTCTGGGAGAGGAATTCCAGCAGAGTAGCTGCGATAGTCTAGAACAGTGGGCCAGTAGCTGTGTTTTTACATCCACCCAATGAAACTAAGTGTGCTCTTGTGCATTAAAGCTTATGCTGGGGGGGGGGATTCTTTGCGCTGCCACAAGACTCCTTTGGAAGGGCTCACCTCTGCTTAAAGTACAAAGTATGATAGGATCTCCATTTCTATAGGATAGCTACAGATATGCTGAACAGATGTTGGAAATGGGAACCAGGTGGGAACCAGAGGTGAAAAATTCTACTTGTCAGCTTTGCTCCAGGGGCCTAAAATGTCTTATTTTATTTCTTCCTAAGGAAGCCATAATCAATAATGCAAACCCTTAGCTTGACAGGAAATCATTTCAAGTGCTCTCTGTCAGTATGAAAGCACGTGGCTATATTTCTAGTCAAGGAAAAGGTTGAAGGGAGTGACTGTAGATTCCTAGAGAGGCCTTTCCCCCCACCTTCTAGCATTGCTGGGTCCTTCCTGGAAAATGGCGAAGGACTTGGGGGGTGGGGGACTCACTGGAAGCAGCAGTGAGGCCTGTCCAATGTACATCGATGTGTCTACATCATTGCCCGCATGACCTGGAAGTGACGTCATCACATCCAGTATGCCAGGGTGATGCTGGTATTTGGACAAGAGTTCTATGGTCAGCTTGGCTTCTACCATAGAGCTTTCTCCAAATACCAGAGTGTCACCCTGACGTCCCAGTTGGGATGACATCACTTCCGGGTCGCGTTGGCAGTGATGTAGTCATGTCACTGCATGTTGGATGGAACTCCTTTATTAGAGTAAGCACCCCCCCCCCAAATCAAATGGGTGGGAGTTAATTTCCAATATATTTTTAAATGGGTTAGACAGGTGATATGAGCAATATGGTCATGTCGACTCACCCACCCTACCCCCCCTCCTCAAATGGGCCTGGGGTGGGTGGGAAGGGGAGGAGCCCTGGGTGAGTGTGTCCACAGCTCTGCTTTCCAGCCATATCACATCGCTTCTGGGGTTTTGGCCTGGGCCCATTCCGCACACACAGGATAATGCACTTTCAATGTGCTTTGGCAGCTGGATTTTCCTGTGCGGAACAGGAAAATCTACTTCGAAAGTGCATTGAAAGTGCATTATCTATTGTGTGCAGACTAGGTCCTAGTTTCCTTTTTCGACAGACCAATCCTAGCATGATTGCTTTCTCCATTGCGTTGGTCCGCATGATATGGCCTAAGTAAGTGAGCCGGAGTTTCACGATATTGCCTACCAATGACATATCACACTTTATGCGCTGTAGTATCGAGTGCTTGTCATCTTTTGAGGCTAATAAATAAATAATTCTTCATGCCTAATGAATCAAAAGGGTCCGTATCAACCAGCATGCTCAGAACAGGCAAATTTCGAATCTCAGGGTAACGATGGAGGTGCTTGCTTGAAATTCTTCAGTTTGGAGGGGTACAGGGACTTATTTTGGCAAATGTCTTGTTTTGCAAATGTTCTCTTCTCCTTTCGCATGAAAATTCTTTACGCCTGCAGGTTTCCAGTGGTTGGCACTTTTCAATAAAGCACCAGCTAGGGCGATTATCAGAAGGGAAAAAAAAAATCTGTATGGCTGAGCTGGGTGGAAGCTGTACAAGATGACAATCTGTGCAGAAATATATCACGAAAGGTTAATTAGCACTTCGAGAGTTAGGAATACAAAGAGATGCGACCCCCCCCCCCCAAAAGTAATATTTTAAAGAAACTTGGCAAGAGGGTAACTGAAATTTAAATGTATGTGCCAAGGACTCCGTGAAAGTTAACTGATGCCGGCTCTTGTCAAGAACGTGTCCGGTGGTGGTGGTGGTGGTGGTAGAGGGGGGTGGATTTGAAAGGAAAAGCCAGTGACCTAGCTGCCGGATCCAGACAGGCTGCGTGCGACTAAAACGCAAGAGGCCAACTGAAGCCACCAGTGGGAAATTACGCATTTCCTCATTTGCAAGATGGATGGGACTGTTTATGCCCGTTCAGAAATGATCTATTCCTGGGTTTATTTGCCAGGTTCAATGGAGAAGGAAGCCTTTTATGACCGACTCCGTTTTGTACTCAGTCAAATTCACATTGATTGCTCTGGGGAAGGAGAAGGCCAAGTACTGAGAATCGTGCCTTCCCGCTTGCAAAGCTGATGACTAACTCCATTCTGAGAGTGTATCTGTTGAGGGGGCACCTTGTAGGAACTGAGGTGGGGACCGCAGAATTCTCTGCCCCTGGATTTCTTTGTTGAATTTGTTTGTCCATGGGATTATACCCCACTCAGGTCCCTCCCCTCCCCAAACCTGGACTTCTCCAGGCCTCAGCTCGAAATTTCCAAAAATTCCTGAATCTGTAGTTCGCAGCCTCAGAGTGAGTGTGTGTGAATGAGTCCTGGTTACCCGGAACGCTTCCATGGCATGTTAGGGATTCGAATCTGGGTATCCCACATCCTCATCTGATACTCAGCCTTTTTCAAAGTGTTGGACATGGACATGCCCCTAAAATAATGTTTCAGACTTCGAGGAGCCCTGGAAGTGATGTCAGCTGGCCATGTCCCCACCAGACCCCCAGAAATGACATCAGTACCAATACCCTTATCCCTTCTTTTGTCCCCCCCCCTGCCTTTACTACTACTATAGTTGCTCTGCCTCAAGTAGGTTGGAAAGACGAGCAGGAGCTGAAAAGACAGCCCAGACCCCACTCTCCCATACTATACCACTTCAGAGCTCCCACAGAGCCCCTTTAGAGTTCCCACAGAGCCCTAGGGGTCCACAGTACCCTGGTTGGGAGTTCCTGCTCTAACTACTATACCGCACAGTTTGCACCTGGGACAAAATGATTGGCATGGAATTCTCCATGCAGACTAACAGAGAAATGATTGTGGAAAGGAGCTATGGAAATTTGCCCAGTCCTGAGGAGGGGACTGCTCATGCCTTTGGGGACCAATCTAGGTTTTTGAAGACCCCAGGCCCAACTCCAGCTGAGAGAGCTCTGCTCACACCTGTATAAACTCTTCTCTGCCCAGGTTTCACAGATGTCAGGGCAGCGGCAAGGTGGGGGGAGGGCTGCACAGTTAACTGGGGCCCCGAGGAGCCGAAGGGATTGTGTGAAGGCCTTGTGAGCTTTAACCACCTGTGAGCCCTGGAATGGGCCCATGTTTTCCAGGATAAGTTCAGCAAAGCATAATTCAAAAACAAAACACTGTTGAACAGAAAAACAGCAAATTGGATCAAGCCGGCCTTTTCATTTGTCGTCAGCTAATTCCTTAGCGCAGCTCTGATCCCACTTGGCTGTCATCCAAGCAGGCCCCTTGATCCTCCAGCCAATGTTGCCAAGCTCCAGGTGGGACCTGGAGACCTCCTGGGATTACAGCTGATCTCCCCTGGAGAAAATGGCTGCTTTGGAAGCTAGAATATGTGCCCTGCAGGGGTACCCCCCCTCCATAAATCCTAAATTCCTTAAGTTCCCCCCCCCCCCACAAAAAACAACCTGTCCTCAACATAGATCCAAGAGGAGTCTCTTTAGCCACATATTGAGAGGGAGGGCAGGCAGGGATGAGCCAGTGCTTGGGAAAGTGGGAAGGGAGATAGCTGTGAATTTTCTGTGTTGCACAGGAGGTTGGACTAGATGGCCCTTGGGGGTCCCCTCCAGCTCGATGTCTCTGACCCCCCCCCCTTAGCAGAGAAGCCGAAAGTGTTGGAAGTGTTGAGTAGTGAAAGGGATGCCCCACTGAGTTTGCCTCATTATTCCCTCTGAAAAGGAAGGAGGGTGAATGGGAGAGGGATGGATTGAGGGCACATACAAAAAACATAACTTAATGAAACCCACTGAGGATAGATCTGTAAACAGCTGTTAGCCATGATGAATGGAGCCCTCTGTCTTTGTAGGCGGTGCACCTCTGGAGACCAGACGCCGGGGGCAAAACAGCTGGGGGAAGGTGGCTGCCATCTTTGTCCTTTTGTGGACTTCCTGGAGGCATCTCAGTGGCCACAGCTGGTGACGGGATGCTGTCATGGACGGACTTTGGGTCTGATCCCGCAGAGCTGCTCTTATGTTCTTAAAAAATACCCACCCGAACTCTCTAGGAGTCCCTCCTAATTACTCCTTTCAAGTCCTACTTAGCCCCTGGCTTAAACTAACACAGGTTTATGTGTGTTGACATGAGCTCATGTTATATCTCTTACTCATTTCTCATCTGCCCAGAGCAAGCCAGCCTAAGTAAACAGAAGGGATCGCCCTCCCAAGGTTGCCAGAACACTGGGAGAGATGGAAGGGAAAGGATTTTTCTTTAAAAAACGAAACTTTACGTTTGGCCCAGGATACAGAAAACTGTGCAATCTGAGAGAGCCTTACAGATTTCTTGTATATTGGTCCCTTTCATTGTACAAGACAAAAAAAGATGGTGGGTTTGTACAGTAGACTGCCCAATGGCTCATGGGGATTCTAAAGTGGGAAGTTGAAAAGCCGAATGGATCCAAGGAAGAACTTGGCTATGTTTGCTTCTGTAGAAAGGGCCAGGCTGTGGCTCTGCAGATGTCCATGGACTACAATTACCATGAGTCCCTTCCACCCCTATTTTGTAGGTACCCACTAACAGAGCATTTTGAAAGCATGCAGCTATTACTTACCTTTGTGGATGAGGCACAGATCCAGACTCACAGTGCTTTGAGGTTTAAAAGAGAGAAATCTTTACTGGAAAGCTTATTTACAAATATATATCATATGCAACTGCTTCAGTCTCCTCCCTGAAGCAGAGTACAAAAGCGTAGAGAGTAGTTATCAAAGCAGCACATAGCTTTTGGCCTCGTTCCTGAAGGATAGTAAGGAAACATCAGGGAGGAGAGCATTCTGAATTCAAGGTGCCATCACTGAAAAAACCCCGTTTACGGTCACCATCCACCTCGCCTCTGTAGACACTGAGAAAAGGAGCAAGATAGAGCAACCCAGTGTCGGGCTCAGAGTGTCGGGCTCAGAGATCTGAGTTCAAATCCCTCTTCTACCATGTTACTTGCCTTTTAGGATTGTGAAAATAAAAAGGGGAAAGGGAGAACCATGTAAGCTGTTCTGTGCTCCTTACTGGAGTGGTTGGATACAAATGTAGTATATCAGCAGAACCCAGATTATCAATCACAATATAAAGGAAATGAAGTAAGGAAAATTTGATCATTTTCAATTCCTCGTTTCGCGTCCAGTAGCACCAAAGAGATGAACAAAATTCCTGGAACGTTATTTTAAACATACAATAACCATAAAGATAAAAGTTACAATGATTCATAAAGCCATAAAGAAGATCTATAAATTAAACCATAAATTAGACCGCTATCAGCACAGATAGAAAATTACTGTGATTATAAAGATGGGAATGTTAGCGGGATGTTACTAGGAGTCCGAAGTCAAGGGGGCGGGGACAGGGGACGGGGAGGAAGGCTTGATTCATTTGTATACAAAGATTGTTCAGCTGTTCGTTCAACTGGCCTCAATTGTAAGTCCGGCGGAAGAGCTCCATCTTGCAGGCCCTGCGGAACTGGACAAGTTCCGTCAGAGCCCTGATCTCCACAAGGAGCTTGTTCCGCCAGCAGAATCTTTCGAGAGTCAAACCGCAGCTTGTTGGATACCCGACAAGGGGCCCTTTGATCCGTTAAATTTTATACCCCCCAAAATCTTGTTGGTCCCCAAAATCCCGCTCAACTCAAATGTAGCTCTCCCCAAGATTACCACTTCGAATCGGAATGTCGACAAAACCTTCAGGTTCATTGCTGAGCTTTCCTTGAGACAAAGGGGCATCCAAAACTTGCTCCTTTCCAGCACCTCTGAGCGCCTTGTTTTAAGCACCGAGAAGAGACCCGTCTCTGAGTGACAGGGAGCATAAATAAATACAAGAGGCCTCAACCTGGAACGTTCTTTTTATTCCAGTCATAATTTTTTGTTTGTGCGACGGACTCCGTCGTCCTCTCCCTCTCCAAAAAAAGAAAGAAGGAAAATTGCGATGGCACCTTGAATCCGAATCTTTGTACCGAAGCTATAAAACTTCTGAAAGTCAGGGGGGGGGGGAAGCGGGCAAGAAGCACGGTAGAATCCCTGACAGCAACCTGATCTTACAAGCTTAATGGGAAGCGATGGAACGGCCCGTCTAGAGACGGATGGTCCCTGTCAGAGATGTCAACGCTGTCCCTTTTTGGTTGATGGCATCTCATACCGAGGCCGCTTTGTAACTCTTGACACCGGCTACAGGAAATAATATCTCCAGGCCGGCCCATCGATTGGCAGGATGAGACATTTTGTCCCAGACACTGTCCGCGTGTGACATGGCAATACGGCACGGTTTATCTGGGAACCCATCTGAGGAGTGATCTTTTGTGGCTTTTCAAAAGTTAATTAGCTGCCCCAGGTGGCTCCTGTGAAGATTAGAGATGGGTTGGGGTGTGTGGGAGACTGAAGTGGTGTTTAACCTTCTCCTCTCCTGCCTGGTTCATGATTTATAGTCCCTCCATAACTGCAGGTAGAAGAAGAAGAGTCGGTTCTTAGATGCCACTTTTCCCCAAGGAGTCTCAAAGGAGCTTCTAGTTTCTTTCTCTTTCCTCCCCCCACAACAGACACCCTATGAGGTGGGTGAGGCTGAGAGAGCGCTGATATCACTGCTCAGTCAGAACAGCTTCAACAGTGCCGTGGCGAGCCCAAGGTCGCCCAGCTGGCTGCATGTGAGGAAATGCAGAATTGAACCCAGCTTGCCAGATTAGAAGTCCACACTCCTAACCACTCCACCAAGTTAGCTCCATGGATGGCGAAACAGGAATTCAAGAACTTCTGTAAGGGGAATGCTAGGCAGAAGACTTCCAGGGTGAAGTCAACCGAAATCAATGTGGCAGGAAAATAACGCTGAATAGGACTGCATTGCGTTTGTGTTTTCACACGTGGTATAGTGGGTGGAGCATAAAACTGTCGATTGATTGTTGTTTATTTGGCTCAGGGAACAAACACGGTTTCTTCGCTACTCTAGCTTAGCTTTGCAACAGACCTAGAGAACTTGATTAGGACTGGGAACCCAGTGTAGAAATCCGAACTCTTCTGTTAGAAGAATTGTAGAATCATAGAGTTGGAAGGGACCTCCAGGGTCATCTTGTCCAACCCCCTGCAGAATCCAGGAAATTCACAACTACGTGTGATCTCTGTTTCTTCCCAACCACATTTTGCACGATTGCACCACTTCTGGGGTTTTTCAGGGCCTGAAGAATGTTTCTCAATTTTAAAAAAGCTGAGGAAAACTGCGGCCCTCCAGATGTCCATGGATGTCTTTTCTCATTTCTGTGGGTCCTGGCTCGGCTGTTGTGGAAGTGTGAGCATAAGTTGCGCGAACAAATACGCTGGATTTGTTTTTATAACCCAGTCCCCTACTTTCCCGCGGAGATGTTGTCCATTATCTCATAGATTTCACACAGCTAATGTGCTTTTCCCTCCCTCTGGAAAGAAGAGAGGTTTCACCTTCTTCAAAAGATGGCTCCTTTTATCCCGTACTGCCTGGGGCCTCGTACTGTCACAACAAACACGGGACAATAATCCCATATTCAAAGTATACATCTGTCGTGCATTTTTGTATCCTCTGAGTGCCAATGGAACCTTTAACTGGGCAGCTGCAGACGATCCCTGCTGTCATACCAGGAGATGAAGAAGGAACGGCAGTGGGCCATCATATGATGCCCAGAGACCTGTTTACCTCACACATTTAGCAAAACAGCCACCTGCGTTTGTGAATCAGTTGCCAGGGATCTCCAGCCGTGCAGCAGAGATAACTTCCACAGCACTTCAAGCAAAATCTCCTCAAGTATCTGGAAGGGCCAAGGACCTCTGAATCCCCACTGGGCAACCATGGGCCAGTCCCAGTCACTCAGTCCCAGTCACTCAGTCTAACCTACCTCACAGGACTGTTTTGAGGGTGAGGGGGAGGGGAATGATACAAGCCGCTTTGGGTCCCCATTAGAGAATGAGAAGAAGAGTTGGTTTTGATACCCCACTTTTCCTTCGGGTAGGGAAAAGCGGCATATAAGAACCAACTCTTCTTCTTCTTCTTCTTCTTCCTTTCGCCACAACAGAGACCCTGTGAAGTAGGTGGGGCTGAGAGAGCTCTGAGAGAACTGTGAAGGGCCCAAGGTCACCCAACAGGCCTCACGTGTCTCAAGGTGGCTTGCAATCACCTTCCCTTCCTCTCCCCACAACAGACACCCTGTGCAGCCGGTGGGACTGAAAGAGAGATAACCATGACTGGGCTTTGTGTGGAGGAGTAGAGAATCAAGCCCGGCTCTCCAGATTAGTATAAATAATAAAGGATATAATGATGATGGTAATAATAATAATAAACCTTATTTTGGTCGCCAGCCCTTCCTGGATATCTCAGAGCAGGTAACAACATGGTTTAAAACACAATAAAATCAGAATACAATTCAGTAAGCATATAATAAATTAAACACAATGCTTTTTCAATCGTTGATTCACAGACTAGGGGGAGGGTTGCTCCAGCTTTTTGTAAATCGATGCACAGGTGTAGCTCAAAAGGCCGGAAGGTGCCCCATATAAAGGGTTGATCCTAAGCAGAAAACCCATGCAGGGGATAAGTGCATATGCAGC
The DNA here is from genome assembly GCF_049243985.1 of Paroedura picta. Taxonomy (NCBI): domain Eukaryota; kingdom Metazoa; phylum Chordata; class Lepidosauria; order Squamata; family Gekkonidae; genus Paroedura; species Paroedura picta. Next base: position 353,580 of record NW_027518623.1, on the reverse strand, counting down.
AATAAAGAAGAACCTCTCCAGCAACTTCTGGCCCTTCTTTTCCTTTCCTTTTTTTACATTTGAAAGAATCCTGGCCGGGCCTGGCTGACATGCAGATCGGTAATTTAATTTATCCCGCAATGACAAGGTTGCCGTGCCAGTGACTTTTTATAACTCTCGTAAAGCTCCTCGCTTCTGTGGCAAACATTCCTACGGCGTGGGCAGTAAAATGATCGTTTTCAGATGACAGTGGGGATTTGGTATTCACCCCTCCCAGCCCCACCTCCCCCTTTCGTGCCTCCCCCTATCTCCTGCCTTCCCTTCCTTTCTCGAATAGAGATCATGGGGACCAGGTTTCCTTGCCACTGAGCTAGAGGAATGTGAAACCAACTCGTAAAACCCTTTTAAATGCCCCCAAATGTCCACTTGACTCAGCAATGAAGAGCAGGCCTATCTTAAGACAGTCTTTCCTTTAAGGTAGGATGAAATATTGATGCTGGGATTTCAAGCTAGGATCCTACAAAAGAGGCACGTCTCCGATTTAGGGGTATAGATTGGACCCGTGTCATCAGACCTTGGCGTTGGTCTTTGACGTGTATCCCATGTGACTATTCCTTCAGAATACCTTTATACCTTTATTTCTGTGGCCGGCTGATAGGATGATTTCACATATTGAATCGCTCTTGCGATTAAACATACATGTGGACTGGACATACAATGCCTACGGTCCAAGGCACCTAACTTCAGTAATAATAATAATAATAATAATAATAATAATAATAATAATAATAATAATAGCAGCACCCCGATATCACAATTGTAGGAAGAAAATGAGATATAGGATTTAGATCATGGATGGTGCAATCCCAGGAGACAGCAGAATTTTAAAAGAAGAAAGAACAGGAGAAAATCATAAATACCAAGACCTACAAATAGAGTTAGAGCACCTAGAGGGAGAAGAAGGTGATTATCATGCCAGTTGTCATTGGAGCCCCTTAAGCAGTAACACCCCGATATCACAACTGTAGAAAAAATGATATAGGATTTAGATAATTAACAGCGCAGTCCCAAGAGACAGCAGAGTAATAAAAAAGTAAGAACACGAGAAGATCATGAAATACCAAGACATACAAATAGAGTTAGAACACCTTTGGGAGAAAAAGGTTAGTATCATGCCAGGCATCATCATGGCCTCTTGAGCAGTGTCTAGAAGTCTCAAGAAACAGTTGGACATTCTAGGCACTGAGCAAATAACACCAGTTCAGCTCCAGAAGACAGCGTTGTTTGGAATAGCAACAAGCCAGCGAAGATACGTCTTCAGTTCCCAAGAACTTGGCTTGTTCTCGAATTGCAGAACACCATCTACCACTCAAATATCTGACTGTGACAATAACAACAACAACAACTAGGGTAAGTATTCAACTTGTGCCAATAGTATCACTTTAATAGTTATGAACTGTAAAACAAAGATCGGAAACCGCCACCACTTTCTGCTCAATGTCAATGAAAGCTGAGATTCTCCTGATGCTGAGAATCTGCTCTTTTTGTACTTTGCACAGAATGCCTGTGTAGTACAAAGAGCCCCGTGGCACAAGCTCTGGTTTTTCTCTGCCTTTTGAAGGAACAGGTTTTGTTTACACTTTGGAATCCTCACCCGGGCTTCCTCCTCTGCAGCCTGCAAGAAGTATTTTGCAGGGCTCAGTTGGTCAGTCTGTGCCAGCTACGGCCATGAAAATCGAAGGCTTGCTTCAGCAGAATTTCAGCAATGTGCTGCAGTCAGGCCGGTAAGCGATAGGCCAGGGCGTTGAGTGGGATGCTGGAAAGGGCTGGGCGTGGGACCAGATTTCTCCTCCAGAAGTTATCACCGGGAGCAAAGGAATGTGCAGGCTGCTCCACTTCAACTTACCTTAGTTCAGAAAGAGAATATGAAAATATGAACATACTTTGGAACAGGATGTGTGGAAATTCAGTTTGACCCGGTACTTGTTCTCGCTGATGTCTTATTTGCTCAATCATTTTTTCTTTTTAGCCTATGTTGTTAAACATTGATCGAGAGATATGACTGTACATGGTCAGGGGGACCTGTCCCCCCCCAATGGCCAACGTTGGGCCTGTAGGGAGAGAGGAGGGGCGCGGACACAACTGTGCTTCCCAATCTCCTTCTGCCTGATTGCGCCACTTCTCGAAGACTGAAGGAAGTTTCAGGGCCTTCTCAACAGTAAAAAAATACTTGAAGGGCTGTCACAGAGAAGGTGGAGCAGAGTTGCTTCCTGTTGCCCCAGAGGGTCAGAACAATGGGTTGAAATTAATTCAAAATAATTTTTGGCTAAGCATCCGGAAGAAGTTCCTGATAGTTAGAGCTGTTCCTCAGTGGAACAGGCTTTCTCGGGAGGTGGTGGGTTCTCCTTCTTTGGGAGTTTTTATGCAGAGGCTGGGTAGCCATCTGACAGAGAGGCTGATTCTGTGAACTTAGGCACTTTGTAAGTGGGTGGACAGGAAGAGATGTGCCCGTCTCTTGTGGCCCTTCCTTGCATACCCAGGGAATTGCTGATCACCACTGTGGGATGGTAGGTGAATTTCCACCAGGCCAGGCTGGTGTTTGGAGATTTTTGATGGATGGATTACTTGGGCATGAAATTGGAGTCACTGTAGATGGGCAGGTAGTTGTGAGTTCCTGCATTGTGCAGGGGGTTGGACTAGATGATCCTGGAGGTCCCTTCCAACTCTATGATTCTATGATTCCAACTCTCACAGAATTTTCTTCCTTTTCCTGTTTGCATTGTCCACCTCTGTGACCTCTGTTTGCTTATTTTGAACGTTCAGGGCATGGCTGAAGATCCCCTGGAATTACATCTGGTCCCCAGGCAACAGAGATCAGTTCCCCAAGGGAAAATGGCTCCTTTGACTTTATAGCTCACCGAAGTCCCTCCCTTCCTCCAAACTCCGCCCACCACAGGCTCCACCCCCATAATCTCCAGGTCTCTCCCAACCCAGAGCTGGCAATCCTAGCTCCACTTGTTAAAATACTGCATCTTAACCTCGTTCTCTGACGAGATGGAAGCTGCCAAAGTGAAATGTTTTAAAGACGGCACATCCATCCTTGGAGAGCATACGGCATTGCACGAGAAATACATTTGTCTTATTTTTTTTTATTCATTGGCAGAACAGAAGGATTGAACATAAAATAGAACAGGCCTTTGCGTCTTCCAGGCCAGTACAACCCTCCCTTTCTCCTTTGTCTGGTTAATTAAAATTTAATTACCCATTTTAAAAAGGGTTTTTTTTTAAAGGCTATCTCAGGGAAAACAAAGGGAGTCTCTGAAAAGGTACATAAAATTTTAGATGTCCGACTGGTTTGCATATGGCAGGAAATGTCTGATATTATGGGCCCAGCGAGGCCCTTTGACAAGATGCCCAATTTGTATGTTTATCTAGCTTTTCGGAGAATGGAGAGGCGCCGGGAGAATTAGGAACGAAAACCTGGAAATGGAGAGCAAAGATGCAGCCGGGGTTATGGACTCGGACAGCTTTGTCATAAATATAAAACTTAGTGTTTGAGTCTTGTGGGGCTCTTGAAACTTGTTCAGCCTTGAGCTCAAATCACCTTCCAGGAACTTCCTGAGTTTTGGCACACATGTATGAGTTGGTTGTCCTTGCTGGAAAGGGGACCGTAAGAATAGGGTCCCTTATGCCAGGGGTAGTCACACTGTGGCCCTCCAGATGTCCATGGACTACAATTCCCATGAGCCCCTGCCAGCATTCCCATGAGCCCCTGCCAGACTACCCCTGCCTTATGCCAATCAGTGTAGTCTGCATGACGGAAAAGTAGCAAAAAGCATGGTAAAAGCAGCGTGTTATATTTTAGCTCTGCACAGGAAAATGGATTTCGTTGGGAAGGGAAAAGATGTGGCTTTCCTAGTTAGGGTTGCTAGAGGAAGAAGAGTTGGATTTATATCCTGCTTTTCCCTACCCGAAGGAGTCTCAAAGCGGCTTACAATTGCCTTCCCTCCCCTCCCCTAGAACCCTGTGAGGAAGGTGGGGCGGAGAGAGCCCTGACAGGACTGCTCTGTGAGACCAGTGCTATCAGGGCTGTGATGAGCCCAAGGCCACTTAGCTGGCTGCATGTGGAGGAGCAGGGAATCCAATTACTTGCTGTGTAGTCCCGGTCACTACACAGAAGCAGGCAATGGAAAACTACCACTGAAAATTTCTTGCCCGGGAAAACCCCAAGAGGGGTCACCCCAAGTCATCGAAGCCTTGACGGCGTTTTTGACAGTTCTACCACACATCCCAGACCGTGGATCTGAGAGCCCGCCGTAACCCCTTCCTCCGAATCCTCCTGCCCTCCGAACCACCCTTCCCTCCACTCCAACACTCCCCCCCCCACACGAAACTGCTTCGAATGCTTCTGCAGTCAGAGCTGGCCACAATTCACAATAATTCTTTTTTGTGTGTAACGAAAAGTTTCACAAAAGCCCTGACAGTAAAAAGGATGGGATCGTTGGTACACCCCGCTCCCCCGCCCTGTTCCCTATTGTTCAGATACATTTACAGCAAAATGGCTTTCCCAGAACTGGCAGGGCATCCGTCATCTTTACTTTCCCTACATACAAGAAACCCTAAATCGAAAACAGCTGCAGAAAGATCTTTGCAAAGCAGCCCGGTTTGTTTCCCCCGAGGGCTACAGAGAGGATAACCCGTCTTCCTTCCTTCCCTTCCGAATCGGATATTCCTTGGATTCCCCCACCCCCCTTTTAACAAACGTGGAGCTTACGGTTTGATGAAGATTTTTTTTTTTTTGGTTGTTTGGAGGGGCACCCTAAGGAAGGGAGGGGATCGGAAAGATTGTGGCATAAAGGGATTAGCCGTTCAGCGGTCGCCCAGGTCTCCCTTGTAGGGGGATTGAACACTGTCTGCTCCAGGCATTAAGAGCATGTTCCCAAGGTGCTTCATTCATTTGTTTATAACTCCGAGCACATCTGTGAAACGGCAGTGGCCTCCACAGAGCATGATTTCATCGAGATCCGTGGCGGAGTTCCAGAGGGGCACGGCCGAGATGCCTGAGGCTGCTTTCTCGTGTCCCCTTCCAAAAAACGATGGGGAGAGATCTCCAGACAGGGATGCAGTCATGCGTGCTTCAGTCCTCCAAAGAACCTTTAGAATCATAAGAGTTGGAAGGGAACCACGAGGTCATCTAGTCCAACCCCCTGCAGAATGCAGGAAATTCACAACTGCCAGCCTACCCACAGTCACCCCAATTCCACGCCCAGATGACCCCCCCCCCCAAAAAAATCCCAGAATCCATGGCCAGAGATCTGATGGTTTGACCCTTAATTCCAAGAGTCAAACTGGTCATGATGATGCAATGTGCTAATCATCCCCCCGCCTCAGCATCCAAACCTGTCATAATGTGAGACCTCTTGGTTGTTACAAGAATCCAGGAGAATGTAAATCGCTGGTCATATTGTCCGAAAACGAATGGATCCTTTCGACGTGATTGATTATTTTTCCCCTCTGTTTGAGGTAGGAGTGTTTATATTCCTACAGATTTTAAACAGTCTCCCTCCCATCTTTGGGAGTATTTCGGGCTGTTTGATTATGTTACGGGGAAGCGCTAACCTAGTGGTGGCAGAACGGACACCAGAGCTTCTATGGAAAACATATGCTTGGGTATTAGGTTGTTTTGCGAGCTCGTTCTCTTGCTAGCACCTGCCCCCCCGTGCTGTTTCAGTCTTGTCATCTCTCTGCTGTTATGGCCTTTATCACTCCTGTGCGTCAGAAGTCTCTCATTTCTCCAGTGCTCTTAACCCTTCCCTGGCCACTGCAACGTTATCTCTAATTTTTTAAATATCAGGTTTTTTCTTTAAAGAAGAAGAGTTGGGTTTTATACCCCGCTTTGCACTATCTGAAGGAGTCTCAAAACGGCTTACGATTGCCTTCCCTTCCTCTCCCCACAACAGATACCCTGTGAGGCAGGTGGGGCTGAGAGAGCTCTGAGAGAACTGGGGCCAGCTCAAGGCCGCCCAGCCGGCTGCACGTGGAGGAGGAGCGGGGAATCAAACCCGGCTCTCCAGGTTAGGGGCCACTGCTCTTGACAGCTATGCCACGCTGGCTGTGCTGACTCATTTGAACCAGGCCAGTGTACTCCTGGGCCAAAACAGACATGGAGGTTGCAAGCTCTTGAATGGTATTGCCAAGGCAAGGGAGACTCTTGGCAAATTGATTGTCATCAGCACATTTGAGTGCTCTGTTGGCATAGTCAAAGTGTTCGTACTGCAGCATGCGCTGAGTTCAAGTCCAGGGGCACCTCAGAGACCAACAGAATATTCGGGATGTGAACATTCGGAGAGTCAAAGCTCCCTTTGTCAGACAGAAAGAGCGTTTGCTATCCTGGAACTGCAGGAGGATCCGAGAATTTGCGGAAACCCTGTAACAAATGCTTCCTCCATGCTCAGAATTGTTTGAAACAGAGGGCTGGGCTGTGATCATCGGAGTAAGGCACTCTTGCCGATGCTGTGTATACCCTTCATTTGAAACCCTGGAGAGCTTTTTTGGGAAAGGAAAAAAAAACAACAAATAAAACTTCTTTTCTTTTTCGTCTGCGCGGTTCCCATATTTAGACCTCATGAAAGCAGCACTCTTGTTTTTCGTTCCGGTAGTTCGTCGATGACCTTGAAATAGTTATAAGGAAAACACTGCAGCCTGCCAATTCCTTACAGGGAGTGATGATAATAACCATCGGAGAAGGATAATCTTGGGCGTGGAGCATAATTGCTTGTTTGCACTGGGCACAGGCCAAGCGAAGGTAGACACGTGGAAATCCTGATCCTTCCCTGGGAAAAGGAACTGGGTAGGCATCTCTCAAGCCTGAACCAACTGGACTTTCAGCCTTTGGGGCTGCCGCTGGGTGACGCTCATGAATGTACCTGAGTGGTGATTGGCGTTTCCCTGGGGGATCAAGAACGGGCCACGAGAGCCAAGCACCGACACAATCCTTCCTGCCCACCCACAATCTGCCAAGTACACAGGACCAGCGTTTCTGTCTCAGAATCCTAGAGTTGGAAGGGACCTCAAGGGTCATCTAGTCCAACCCCCTGCACAATGCAGGGAATTCACTAATTCCTGTACAGCCACAGTGACCCCAATTCCATGCCCAGATGATGCCACCTCCAAAAGAAGAATCTTTTACGAGTCCGGCCTGAAAGAAATTTGCCACCCAACCCCAAAGCAGTGATTTGTAGTTTCCCTGGGCATGCAAGAAGATGTTGGAACTCAAATGTTTCCTTCCTTCCTTCCTTCCTTCCTTCCTTCCTTCCTTCCTTCCTTCCTTCCTTCCTTCCTTCCTTCCTTCCTTCCTTCCTTCCTCCCTCCCTCCCTCCCTCCCTCCCTCCCTCCTTTTCCTTCCTTCCTTCCTTCCTCCCTCCCTCCCTCCCTCCCTCCCTCCCCCCCTCCCCCCCTCCCTCCTCCCTCCCTCCCCCCTCCCTCCCTCCCTCCCTCCTTCCTTCCTTCCTTCCTTCCTTCCTTCCTCCCTCCCTCCCTCCCTCCCTCCCTCCCTCCCTCCTTTTCCTTCCTTCCTTCCTTCCTTCCTTCCTCCCTCCCTCCCTCCCTCCCTCCTTCCTTCCTTCCTTCCTTCCTCCCTCCCTCCCTCCCTCCCTCCCTCCCCCCCTCCCTCCTCCCTCCCTCCCTCCCCCCTCCCTCCCTCCCTCCCTCCTTCCTTCCTTCCTTCCTTCCTTCCTTCCTCCCTCCCTCCCTCCCTCCCTCCCTCCCTCCCTCCTCCCTCCCTCCCTCCCTCCTTCCTTCCTTCCTTTCTCCCTCCCTCCCTCCCTCCCTCCCTCCCTCCCTCCCTCCTTCCTTCCTTCCTTCCTTCCTTCCTTCCTTCCTTCCTCCCTCCCTCCCTCCCTCCCTCCCTCCCTCCCTCCCTCCCTCCTTTTCCTTCCTTCCTTCCTTCCTCCCTCCCTCCCTCCCTCCCTCCCCCCTCCCCCCCTCCCTCCTCCCTCCCTCCCCCCTCCCTCCCTCCCTCCCTCCTTCCTTCCTTCCTTCCTTCCTTCCTTCCTTCCTTCCTTCCTTCCTTCCTCCCTCCCTCCCTCCCTCCCTCCCTCCCTCCCTCCCTCCTTTTCCTTCCTTCCTTCCTTCCTTCCTTCCTCCCTCCCTCCCTCCCTCCCTCCCTCCCTCCTTCCTTCCTTCCTTCCTTCCTTCCTCCCTCCCTCCCTCCCTCCCCCCCTCCCTCCTCCCTCCCTCCCTCCCCCCTCCCTCCCTCCCTCCCTCCTTCCTTCCTTCCTTCCTTCCTTCCTTCCTTCCTTCCTTCCTCCCTCCCTCCCTCCCTCCCTCCCTCCCTCCTCCCTCCCTCCCTCCCTCCTTCCTTCCTTCCTTTCTCCCTCCCTCCCTCCCTCCCTCCCTCCCTCCCTCCTTCCTTCCTTCCTTCCTTCCTTCCTTCCTTCCTTCCTTCCTTCGCCATTTTCCTACTCTCCCAGTAGGATGGCTTCCCCCAGCTTCATCCGAACCGAATCTTTTCAGTGACTTTCACGGCTTTTCGGTGGCCCTCTGAGGTCTTCTCTGTTACACATCCCATACGCTCAAGCCGTCGCCACCGTCTTCTGATAGCCCTTATACAAAAGTTCATCCCCGTACGGTTTTACGGCATCATCTCATAATTTCCCAGTTATTGCCTTTTCTGCGGTTTTGCTGGCATCTGGCAATTTCGCCTTGACTCTTTTTGTATTCATTTTAAGAACGGAATACACTTTGTCGATGATGAGATTTCTCCTTTCCCTGGCTCAGGCTCATCCTTCAGTTTTGTTCACCCACATTTCATAGTGGCATACCAAATGACAGGCTGGGTAATCTATCAATACTGTGCTAGATATATCAGATATCCTTTTATTATTCCTCCCCTCCTTCCTCCCTTTGCAATTTGTGATAAGAAAGCTCTGCCCCGGGCGATTTGGCGTCCTTGTTAATCAACACAAAAGGATCGACCCATTTATTTTTATTATTTTTAGCAGTGGTCTTTTTCTCGCCTTCCCATGTCCTCCAAGGCCTGATAAAGCAGCAAATATATACAAGTGTATTTGTAAGCAGGCAGTGAACACCTGCGAGGAGATTGGGAGTCCATGAGGTGCTCTGGAATATGTCTTCTGGGCTGAAGTTTGTCCCAGGTTGGACAAGGATAAAAACCAAAGGATAAAAACAGGTATTAAAAAACCTGTTTTTAGGATTGCCTGCCTTGAGCTGCCAGTTATGCTGGGAGCATAACTGGGTTGGGCGTTTCAGAAATGGACATTGCTCAGCAAGTGACATCACTTCCCATTTTTGAACAGGAAGTGACATCAGGGTGTTGTGCGTTGCTGTCGGAATTTCCCAAGTCATTATGGTTCTTCACACAGGGCAGGGGTCTCCAGATGTTTTGAGCCCACAAACGTCCCACAAATTGATCCTTTGACAATTCACAGAGAACGCTGCATTTGAGAATAGTTTTATCGGGTTTGTATATTGTTCTCACAATTGCTTGTATACTTTTTCAATTTGCATCTTTTCTGTATTTGAGGTTTCTTTGCGGTTCGTTTATTTATCCTTAAGGAAATAGCTGATGAAGGATGCGGGGCCAGATCCAAAATGGCTGCCACTGCGGTTTACCTCCAGCCACGCGGAGGCAGTGGGGGGGGCAGTTCCTGGTGCTGTAGAGGCAGCTGCTGACTTGAACAAAGCCTTGAAAAATCTGCATAGCCAATCTTACCTCCAATGGCCAATCGGAAGCCTCGCAGGGCAAAAGTCCTGCCCACTTTCTAAACCCATGGATGGTGTTCAGCCAGAGATGCTGGGGATCGAACCTGGGGCTTTCTGCAGGCTGAGCCAAGGCTGTTCCATTGATAGCATCTCAAACGCAGGGAAGGATACCTTATAAGCTATAAAAAAACAGCAATGTTTGTCTAAAGCTGATCCCCCCTGAATCTGAGACAAGATGCATTTTTTGGCTTAAGTTATTGCAGGCTTCTGTAATCCCAGATCAGAACGTCCTCTTGGGTGCTGCAGAGCTCTGTATGTTCTGTGCCAGAATCCATCGTGGCTTTAATGAAATTAATTGCTGCTCAGGTCAGGTTGCGGTAACCTAGGTGGTGGAGGAGAGCCATCTCTCCTTGGCCCGGGGCAGGCGGCAAAAGCAGTTTTTAAAGAGAGGACAAGTTCTGGAGGGGAGATTTTGCTTCTCCAAGGAGGGGCGGGGGGACGAGAGAGGAAAATTGTTATGTTAAAGCAGGGCTGCCCTCTGGAGCGACCCCCATCTTCAAAGCTTTGTCATTTTCCCTGCAACAAATGGGTTTGGGACACTCTGTAATTTTGTTCCCTGGGTAGTTAGGAGAGGAACATGAGGACCATACATCTGGATTAAAAAAAAGAAAGAAGGAAAAGGTCAGTCTAATCCAGCATGACCTTTCCGGCAGGGATAATTTCTGCACCAGAGTAGCGGCTTCTAATCGGGCAAGCTGGGTGACCTTGGGCTAGTCACAGCCCTGATATTGCTGTTCTCACAGAGCACTCCTGTCAGAGGTGTCTCGGCCCCACCTGCCTCACAGGGTGTCTGTTGGGGGGAGAGGAAAGTGAAGGTGAATGGAAGCCACTTTGAGACAACTTCAGGTAGAGAAAAGCGGCATATAAGAACTTCTTCTTCTTCTTCTTCTTCTTCTTCTTCTTCTTCTTCTTCTTCTTCTTCTTCTTCTTCTTCTGTGCAGTGCCCCCTCCCCTTCTTATGTTTTCCCTTCTCATGGAGAAGAAAAAAAGTAGTTTTTTTTAAAGTAATATCTAGCATGCTGACAGAAATAGTGTTAATAAAAACCCTTTACTTTGGGTAAAGTGACCAGATTTTAAGATTGGTAAAGCGGGACACCATTGACAGGTGAATTAAAAATTTGGTCTATATAGAGCAACAACATTTTTCATAGAACACAGAAATAGTATTGTAATATATATATTTTAATTTCAACATAAGTACAATTTGTCAGGTGCCCCCAGATGTCCCTCCAAAAGTGGGACAATCTGGTCACCTTAACTTTGGGGGAGAGCAGTACCCAAACCTTTTTCTCCCTCCATTTCTAAAGAAGCCTTTTAAGTAAAAAAGAAGGGGGGAAAAGCCCAAATACATCAAAAGGGCCTCCAGGATAAAGTCACCCGACTATGCCCCCCTCCCTCCCCCTCCTTTGAGATGAAAACAGAGTACCTTTCCATCTTGATGCTGGCACCCCGTCTTCAATTTTTGGCTAGTGCTTAGATGTCATAGTGATCTAGCCCAGCTGCGGCAAGAAAAGGTATCCAGAATAAATGAGATCTAAATGACTTCCATTTCGGCTCAGCTCGGCTCTGCTCAGCTCCAGAAATTGCCAGCAACCCCTCCCCTGCCTAGCTGCATTCCCCCCACCCCTGATTTATTAGCGCTCAAAACAGGGTCATGCATTAACCTGCTTCACATCACCCACTTAGAAAACTGCTGCCTCTTAGCCTGTAGTTTGCCTCCCCATTAAACTCAATGAAAAAAAACCCAAACCTGTTGTTATGTACATTGCAGGTAGACTAGCCTTGCTTTTGCATCCGAGTTTGGAAACTGTTCTCCTTCTCACCTTTGAACAGGGTCTGGATGAGACCCTTAAAGCTGTGGCCGATGGGCTACAATTAGGCTTGCAAATCCCCAGGTGACAATGCAGAGTTTAAAGCACGTCCGGGGTCTATTTTGGACCCATGTTGTTTCGATTTGATGTTTCCTATTGTGCAGCCAGCCACTTGGGAGGCCTCTAATGTAGCTGCAGAGGTTGAAATCTTGAAAAAATGATTTAAAGGGGCAACTTCCTCGAAACTCATCGGAAAGAGAGAGACTTCAATCTAAAAATCCTTCACAGATATAATGGAAGGAATATAAATGTGGGAAATTTGAGGGAGATGAAAAATCCAAAAGTTGTAGTTGGACTTTCTCCGGTGCCATGCCCAAGAAACGTCAGCTCATCCGTAGAAGAGTTGTTTCTTATATGCCGCTTTTCTCTACCAGAAGGAGTCTCCAAGCGGCTTACAACCATCTGCTCTCAGACTGGGCTCCCCAAAACCGGCAACACCATGAAGTGGTGCCTCAGGTTGTCTGTTTCTGCAGGGAGAACTGGGATAAAACTTTGGACCCTCTTCTTGTAAAAGCCGATGTCCTGCCTCTTGATCCACAGCCCCTTCCTGTTAACCCAGCCTTCCTCAGCCATTTAGAAAGCCCCGAGACATTCTTCAGGCTTCAACCCCAGAAGTGGCACAATCGTGCAAAATGTGGATGGGAAGCAGAGCTGTGGACACGCCCACCTAGGGCCCCTCCCCTTCCCACCGCTTCCAGGCCCATCACTGGCCATTTTGGGAGGGGTGGCTGGGTCGACATGACCAGATATCCCCCAAGAAATGTTTAACAAATTTATTAAAAAGTAATTAACTCCCACCCATTTGGGAAACCCTTCCAGGGCTGTCAAGAAACCCGAGGGTTTCATAAAAACCTGGGCCTAGTCTGCACACACAGGATAATGCACTTTCAATGTGCTTTGGCAGCTGGATTTTCCTGTGCAGAACAGGAAAATCTACTTCTAAAGTGCATTGAAATTGCATTATCTATTGTGTGCAGACTAGGCCCTGGTTGACAAAGCGTGTCTTTAATCTGACACAGTCATTTTTAGGAATGCATCTCCCATGGCAAAAGAACAATACAACAAAAGCCAATGCAGTGTTGAGTTTTATCAGTTGTGTTCCGGCGCATCTGGAACTTGGTTTCCCCGCAGGGCACCATATTAGAAAGAGTCCCGATAATCACAACAAAGTAACACCTTGTGATAATATTTTCACGTAACTCAGATTCTGTAAACTCACAGCCATTGCAGTCACGTTGGTTAGGGCTTGTTCATTTCATTTCTTTGAATCCGGAGGATTTCTGGCTTTTGTAACGTATGTGGCTTAAAAACACACACACACACAAACACACACACACAAATCAATCTGATACGAATTATTCTTAAAAACCCAGTAATCCAACGAGTCATTACTAGATTGGTGTTTATTTAAAAAACAAACAAACGTGCGTTTAAAATGTTTGCTTGCTCTTCCAACGTTCCCCTTTATAGTGTGTGCTTTCAAATGCTCATTTAGCTTCCAAACTTAATCAGTCGTACTGTGTTCCATTTTATTTTTTTTGAAGGCAGCTGTCTGATAGGTATGGCTGAAATCCTAGTTATTCGCTCTTGGAGGAGGCATGCTTGCGAATCCTGATCACCAAAACGGTACTGTCGAGCCAAGCCCCGTAATGGGAAAGAAGGAAAAAACTTCAGGCAACTCTTTTTGGGGGGTGGTGCTTGGTAATGAAAAGGGGATTTGTGAAGTCATCCATTCGTCTTTGTTTGTAGCTGTTCTGCAGCACAGCCTGGCCGAGAAACTCTGCGGATGGCCTGGGGAACCGGGCCAGGCCCAAATGACTCTTTGCTGCATTCCACAATACATTAGATCAGTTTCCAGAGGGACCGGTCGCTGATTATGGTACAGCCAGAACCCAGACGGTGGTTGGACGATTTGAAAACGTTCAGAATTTACCTCCGTGTGATGTGCATGGCAAAAAAGGTGCAAATGCAGTCTTGGGCTATATCAACAGAATGTCCTAGTCCAGGAGTAGTCAAACTGCGGCTCTCCAGAGGTCCGTGCACTACAATTCCCATGAGCCCCTGCCAGTGTTCGCTGGCAGGGGCTCATGGGAATTGTAGTCCACGGACCTCTGGAGGGCCGCAGTTTGACTACCCCTGTCCTAGTCCAGCTGCATACCGCGTTGGTCATACCCCACCTGTGTGCAGTTCTGGAGGCTTCACTTTAAAAAAGGATGTGGACAAATTAGAGAGGGTGTGGATAATCCGGGGCCTGGGTACCAAGCCCTAAGAGGAGAGGCTGACGGACTTGGGAATGTTCAGCCTGGAGAAGAGGAGGTTGTGTTCTTTAAATTGCTGTCTTTAAATTGCTGTCTCTAAATTACTGAAAGGTTGTCACTTGAAGGAGGGCAGGGAGCGGTTCCTGTTGGCAGCAGAGCATCCGACCCACAATAATGGCTTAAAACTACTTGTAGAACGATACTGGCTAGATATCAGGGGGGGAAATTTCACAGCTAGAGTAGTTCGGCAGTGGAATCAGCCGCCCAAGGAGGTGGGGAGCTTCCCCTCACTGGTGGTCTTCAAGCTTCTCCTGGAGGCTGGAGGCTGATCCTGCATTGAGCGGGAGGTTGGACTCGATGGCCTGTATGGCCCCTTCCAACTCTTGGATTCTAGGATTCTGTGATTCTATAACACTCCTCTGTGGGAGTTTGACCCAGCACGTGCAGAGAGGCAAGTTTGCCAGACACCCCCCCCCCCCTCTCTTTCTGCTCATTATTTCCCCCTTTCGAGGGTCATACAGATGTTATAACAGATTTTTCATTTGCCTTCACATTTTGCGATGCTGAGATTCGCCTAGCTATTCACACCTTCCTGGGGCTGGCCTGCTGTAATTCTCAACATCGGCCGCAGCTGGTATATATTAGAGGCGCGTTCCCTTCAAGGGCCGTCGCTCAAGGCCTGTTCCAGATTGGCGCTTGGAAACCCATTCGTCGGTTCTGTCCGGGCGCCCTTGCAAAAGGGCTGAGTTTCTCAGCGTGTCAGGTGACCTCCCCAAGGACGTGTGGGCGGCTGGTGATGAGGCAGTGAGAGAGGGGAACCATCTCCTCCCAAGCTGCGCTATGCGCACGTTTTCTGGAATGCTGACCTGGCCCTTCCCAGGGAACGCGAACGCAGGAATGCAAATACCAGGCCTTTAAGAAGACGAAAAAGAAGAAAAATTGGTTTTTATTCCCGGCTTTTCACTGCCCAAAGGAGTCTCAAAGTGGCTTCCCTTCCTCTCCCCACAACAGACGCCCTGAGAGTTAGGCAGGGCTGAGAGAGCTCTGAGAGAACTGCTCTGTCAGAACAGCACTATCAGGACTGTGACAAGCCCAAGGTCACCCAAGTGGCTGCATGTGGAAGAGCGGGGAATCAAGCCCAGCTTTGCCACATTAGAAGCTGCTGCTCTTAACTACTATGCCACGTTGGCTGTGTTCCTTAACAGGGGAACCCCGAAGAAGCAAAAAGCCCCTCTCCTGAATGGAGCTGTCAGAAGCTATCTCTCTGGGGGAAGTGGGGAGATGTTATAGCAATGACTCCCTCCCCCCCCATTTTCTTAAATTAAGATTTTGCCTTTGGTAGAGTTTACAAACAGGCTTAACACGATAATGCTGGCAAAGGTCAGATGTTTTCCTTGGGGAATTCAAGCGTGTTGGTCTGAAGCATCCCAACCAAATTTGAGTCCAATAGCCCCTTTAAGACCAATTCCTTGGGGAATGTCAGCCTGGCATAGCATCTCTCACAAACCGGCCTGCGCTCCCCACAAAGCAGCTATGCATCCTTAATGATCCTGCCCGAAGTCCGTCGCCCGGGTGGATGTTCCGTCGGTATGCTAATTTAGCGTGTGTCGCAGCTTTGCATGCGTTCTCTGCCCATTGCTGTGTTCCCGTTGCCGGGGGCCGAATCTATGCAGCCGTGCGCAGCCCGAAGGCACAGCTCAAAACGACAATCTGCAACGCTGACCCGGACTCTGTCCCCCCCACGGATGTGCCTGTGGCTTGCATTGACTGCCTCATCCACCCTTTCCCCATAGATTAGCCAGGAGGGGCGGAGGAGCCAATCGCAGGACGCCACGCTGAAAGGTCAGGAGCAAAACAGTTTGCCACCTCATCTCCCAAATATGTGAAATATTGGACTCTGGAGCTGCTGCCGCGAGGGCCAAAAATGTGAAGGAAACTGTTTCGCTAATGAAACCAGTGCACAATGATTAAAAAAAGAGACGAGTGTTAACTGAGTCCATTCAACTAAGCGCAGCAGAGATGAAGAAGAAGAGTTGGTTTTTATACCCCATTTTTCACTACCTGAAGGAGTCTCCAAGCGGCATACAACCGCCTTCCCTTCCTCTCCCCACCACAGACACCTTGGGCTGCTCTATCAGAACAGCTCTACCAGGACTGTGACTAGCTTAAGGTCACCCAGATGTGGAGGAGCGGGGAATCAAATCTGGCTCTGCAGATTAGAAGCTGCCGCTCTTCACCGCTGCGTCATGCCGGATCACCACCTTTCAACAAACATTTTGCAAATTCTAATACAAGGCCAAGATGTATGAGGAAAGGTTAGGGGAGCTTGGTCTGTTTAGCCTAGAGAGGAGACGACTGAGAGGGGATCTGATAACCACTTCAAGTATTTAAAAGGCTGCCATGGAGAGGATGGGGAAGAGTTGTTCGCTCTTGCCCTGGAGGGATGGACCAGAACCAGTGGGATGAAATTAATTCAAGAGAAATTCCGTCTAAACATCTAGAAGAAGTTCCTGGCAGTTATAGCGGCTTCTCAGTGGAACAGGCTTCCTCGGGAGGTGGTGGGTTCTCCATCTTTGGAGATTTTTAAGCAGAGGCTGGAGAGCCATCTGACAGGAAGGCTGATTCTGTGAAGGCTCAAGGGGGTGGCAGGTGACAGTGGAGGAGCGAGAGGGTTGTGAATGTCCTGCATAGTGCAGGGGGTTGGACTAGATGACCCAGGAGGTCCCCTCCAACTCTATGATTCTATGATTCTAAGAGATCAAGATGAATGCAGCATTCTTTCTTCTGCTGCACGGGCCTGATGCCAAATGAAAGTCTGAGGCCAGCAACTTCCTGCGAGGAAATCCAAAGGAGATCACAGCCCCAGTGGGCAAGGGCGAAAGGCGAAAGTGTGGGGGCAAGGATCCCACCCCCGCATCTTCAAGACTTCCAGCTTATCCTTCTCTAAGCAGCTTGATAATCTTATTTTCCAAAGGCGATTAGAGAAATCCGTGGAGGGACAGCTCTTTCTGCTACGGTTATCTGTGATCGGAAATGAAACTCCCACTTGAGAGGCAACGCTCTGTTCTGCCTCCTGCCTTGTTAGACTAACCTCCTGCCTTTGGCTTAATGCTGAAATCTCAACAACAACTGTGACTGGCCCAAGGTCACCCAGCAGTCCTCAAGTGTCTCAAAGTGGTTTACAATCCCCTTCAGTTCCTATCTCCACAACATAGGCCCTGTGAAATAGATGGGGCCAAGAGAGCTCTGAGAGAACTGTGAATGGCCCAAGGTCACCCAGCAGTCCTCAAGTGTCTCAAAGTGGTTTACAAAGGGTGGATACACACTTTTCTTGGATCTTTTAGGATGCTTAGGGCTAATCCTGCGTTGAGCAGGGGGTTGGACTAGATGGCCTGTATGGCCCCTTCCAACTCTATGATTCTATGGTTCTATGATTCTATGAATCCCCTTCACTTCCTATCTCCATAACAGAGACCCTGTGAAGTAGGTGGGGCCAAGAGAGCTCTGAGAGAACTGTGACAGGCCCAAGGTCACCCAGCAGGCCCAAGTGTCTCAAAGCGGCTTACATTCACCTTCCCTTCCTCTCCACACAGCAGACACCCTGGGAAGTAGGTGGGGCTGAGAGAGCTCTGTAAGAACTGTCCCGTGACGACAGCTCTAAGAGAACTGTGAGTGGTCCAAGGTCTCCCAGCTAGATGCATGTAAAGGAGTGGGAGTTCAAACCCGGTTCTCCAGATTAGAGGCCACCGCCCTTAAGACCACCACACCATGCTGACTTTGGGGGTGGGGTTGTGAGGGAGAGGCTTCAGTGGGGAAGAATGCCGAAAAGTCCGTTCTCCAAAGCAGGGGTAGTCAAATTGCGGCCCTCCAGATGTCCATGGACTACAATTCCCAGGAGCCCCTGCCAGCGAATGCTGGCAGGGGCTCCTGGGAATTGTAGTCCATGGACATCTGGAGGGCCGCAGTTTGACTACCCCTGCTCCAAAGCAACCATTTTCCTCTAGGTATTTCCCGATCCAGAGCTGACTACCTGTTCCCTGCGTCTCATCACTAAAGGAAGCAGATCGGACCTGGGCCTCTCCGGAGGACCTCAAAGTTTGGGGAGGTGTCTCTGGAATACAATGTTCCTTCCCACCCACCAGGGCTCCGTTTGACACTTCCCCTTCATCCCGGTCGCTTCGAACAGAACGCTGTGAATTATCCGTTCCGTTCTCGCCGTTCTAATGGCTTTGAATCCTAAGAAGAATAGCGTTCACCGAGCCCCTTGTGTTCCACTGGAAATGCAAATGGTTCTTATCAAGGAAAAGAACTGTTGCAAGCAGTGGAATTAGCTAATCAGGCAAATATTTTGGAAGGGAGGATGTTTCCCCCCTCGGAGCAAGCCCGCAATGAATTTGTGGCAAGCCTCCTGAGTTTTGCCTTTGTTTGTGAGTTGCCAGATGTTTCTTTTCTGCAGGGAGCGATCTGGCTCCGTAGGACAAACTGGGTCAGGTCCCCGTCATCTTCCCTTCTTTCTCCGTGTTGACATTAGGGCTGATCCTGCTTAGAGCAGGGGGTTGGACTAGATGGCCTGCATGGCCCCTTCCAACTCTATGATTCTATGATTCTATGATCTCTGGTTGGATTGGTTGTGTCCAGATCCCCTCATCCCATGGTTAGAAAGAGACACATCTGGCAATATGAATGCCCATCGATGTTATTTTCAATGTCCTTTCATCATCTTCCCCCTTCTTTAGTGGCTTCTGGGCGGGGGGAGGTATTGGTGAAGCACCTTAAATTTATTTTGGACTTTTCCATCACATACCTTTCTTTGTGTGTGTGTCTGTGCGTGTACGTCAGCCTTTTTTGACTTTTTGACCATTGAGAACCCCCTGAAACATTCTTCAGGCTTCGAAAAGCCCCAGAAGTGGCTCGATCGTGCAGAATACGGTTGGGTTCTAAGGTTCTCCTTGGCCACCCAAGGGGACTTGGAGGGGGGGGGGATTGCTAGATCCAGGTTGGGGAACTCCTGGAGGTTTGAGGATGAAGCCTGAGGAGGACCGGGACTTCAGTGGGGTACAATGCTAGCGAGGGGTTAGAATCTGTGCCTTACAAGGAGAGGTGCTCCTATTTGGTCCTCAGCAGGTCAACAGACACAACAGTTGCAATCCCTCAAGGCCAGAACTGGAGCTTGGCAGCCCTCAGTGCAGGCTGCCCATTGAAGTGGGACTTTGGATCCAAGCCAGAAACCTTTTGGGGCGACGAAGCAGAGGCAAGGCTGCAATACGGAAGGGGGTCAAGTTCTTCTAAGGACCTCCAGCCCTCTTTCTCTGTAAGTGGAGCTAGATCCGTGAGCTCTCAAGGGGCGGACTGTCCCCCTGAACAATCTTCTTCACACTTAGCTGGGCTGACATCCCTGTGGCCTGGAGAGGAAGAGGCCCTTTGCTTTGACCTGCTGGTCTTTTTAGCCAAGGATAGGACAGCGTCTTCCAAGGAGAGGGATGCTTTCTATAACAGCACAGCAGGTCGTAACAGCCACGATTCTGCTGAGAAAGAGAACGGAACGCATTAACAAGAGAGATAGTTTTACTTATTCATTTATGAGGCGGAGGAGTACAAAAATGGAAGTTCGGACTGCTTCCCTGCTTTTATGGGCATCCCTTCTGAGCCTGACGTTCTTTTGTTTAATGAGCATCCAGGATCCTTCTGTCCCTGGTTATTATCTCCCGTAGTAACCAGCTGGATGGACTGTATTTACCCACACACCAGGCGACGCCTGAAGACATCCGTACTTATACTTTCCAGAGCACCCTTGGGACTTTCTGAGGCACTTCCTGACCGTCCCTATCATCCCACGAAAATGAACGGTGAAATGATGGATGTTACAGAGAGCAGAACTACACAATAAGAAGACTGCGGCGGATCTGGGGATGGGACCACACTGGTGCATGTTGTCACAGTTCAAAGTTACAAAGTTTGTTAAGTTACAAAGCAGGCCCAGAGAGTAGATTGGGAATTAAGTTTTCCAAGTCTTCTGAGTCTGCATGTCTCCAGTAACCTCAAAGAAGTGGTCCACAGCATATCGCTTCAGATATAGCTCCCAAAATATTAATTTACTTTGTGCTTTCTGACATTTCTTTGTTGATGTTGTTGTTTTGCAAAGACTTCAGTGAGACTGGAGTCAAATGAACCCAGAGCAGACAAGAACGTTTCAGGGTGTGACCGGAATCTTTAGGATGCTTTGGGCTGATCCTGCGTTGAGCAGGGGGTTGGACTAGATGGCCTGTATGGCCCTTCCAACTCTATGATTCTATGAATCTGTCTCCAGCAATTGCCATGAAGTATCTTTGATGCTCTCTCACCTGTGGGTTTATCCTAAAAGGAGACCAGATGCCATATTCTTAGGTCAGATACAACAGCACTGTCTTTCAAGTCAATTTCCAGGTTCAGAGGCACTGGACCCCTGAATCCCAGAGCCAGGAGGCAACATCAAGAGAAGGTCTTGGCCTCAATGATCCATTCTTGGCCATCCAGAGGAACTGGTTGGCCACTGTATGCGGTAGGATGCTGGATGAGAAGGATGACTGGAGTGATCTAGCAGGTCCCAGCAACTGTGCCCAGTTGTTGGACCTCTGGAATACCCAGTTGGGCATTGTGTGAGACAGGATGCTGGACTGGATGGACCACTGGTCTGACCCAGCAGAGCTCTCCTGATGATCTTATAGATTTCAGGTATGTTGCTGTGTTGGTCTGAAGCATCAGAACAAAGTTTGAATCCAGAGGTACCTTTAGGACCCATTATGCACGGGGGTTTTAGCGCACATTCGGGGTGGAATGGCAGCGACTAAAATCACCGATAACGCACGGAGCCGGCTGCAACTGGCCGCAGCTTCGGTGCATGCCGCCGAAAAAGCCGCGTCAGTGAAACGCGGAAGAAAGCGCAGCTTCCGGGTGACCGGGGCGCAACCAGAAGCGGCGCCCGGATCGCCGCGTGCATAATCGGTTATTCTGGGTTTTGCCGCCGTCGCGCCCCGCCCCGTACATAACCGGTATGCTTCGCGTCTTCCCCCTCCGCGTTTTCCATGTGACCCGAAATCGCCGTTTCGGCGGCCGTGCATAATGGGCCTATGACAGACCAAGTTTTACTCAAGATATAAGGTTTTTTACGGAAGCTCACACTTTCAGATACCTGAAGCTTTGCTCTGTTAATATTCTTATGTTCTTAACACAGGCTTAAAAGGAGAGGCTTCACTCTATTTACAGTATCTCCTTATCCTCTCCTACCATCTTCTTTCTCCGCGTTGACATTTTTGGATGGAAAGGGCTAAACTGTTAAACCGAGGAATGCCGTGTCCTTGCAGTCAAAGATGGGTTTGTTTTGACAAAGAATGATTCGTTTTCTTCTCATTTGCCAAGGAACTTCCACTAGAAGAGTTCAACGTGCAGCTATGTTTTTTTAAATTTATTTTTGGAATAACCCCCCTCCCAAGATACATAACCCAAAATACAACCTACCTGATCTTGATATGTGCTTTCCAGATTCTTGTTTTTAAATTATGTCCGTCATATAGGCCTGATTATGCAATCGGACCATTATCGCTATGCTTCCATACCGAATCATGGTTTAAAAAGAAATTACCCATCTTACAGTTATCTGCCATATCACTGAATCGCTATCTGGAATGTATAAAAAATACAGAAATGGCTTTTCTCTAAGAGATTAGAGGCATAATTAAAAGTGTGGGCAGGGAGGGAGGAAAAGGGAAGAAGTCAGATCAAGTTATCATGACTTTCATCCCTAATGGAGGCTTCTCCCCACCACCAGCACTGGAGGGGACAGATCCTGCCCCCCAGCCAGAAAACTAGAGGTGTGCTGGTGGTCTGGCAGTCTCAGGGGATTCACCAGCACTAGGGTTGAGGGCTTTTATTGTTATTTTTTAAAATGTCAAATAACTAGCAGTTCATCAATATAACAGCAGAATGCTAGGTATCCCAGTTCTTTGATTCCAGTCTTTCAGTTTTTTAAAAGTAAGCAGCTCTTTTCATTGCCAAGATATAAATGAAAAGGTTTTGCTTCACAATGGAAGGAGCTTGCAACCTACTTATGAAATGAAAGGAAATTCATAGAGATATTCCTATCTCCAGTTGTCAGTTTTTCTTTTAAAGCCCATGACATCCCAGGAGAAAAATCATCATTGTTCCTGGAATGTCAGGAATGTTTTACATCATTACATTTAGGTATTTTTAATTTATTGTTTACCATGTGTGTAGTGTAGCCAGGAGATCCTATGATTGTCTGGCAGCCAGGTAAGGTACGTTCAGAGGTGGTTTGCCATTGCCTGTCTCCATATCATGATCCTCATGTTCCTTGGAGGTCTCCCATCCAAATGCTAGCCAGGGCCAACCCTGCTTAGCTTCTGAGATCTGACGGGATTGGGCTTCCCTGGGCTATCTCTGTTGAGACGAGCAAGGGCTTTCTTATCCATTGGGGTATAATTTTGACTCTGGTATATCAGAATCCACACCCGTAGCCCTTCCCTGTTGGCGGGCTAGGCCATCACAGGGGTGGACCAAGGATGGATTGCACCTGATTGGAAAGCTTATAAGGGAGAAAGGTGCTCCTGTAGGTACACTGGTATTTGCCATCCCAATTTCTTGGGGCAGCAAATCCCTCAAGTTAATTTTGCAATGAAAAGATGGCCTTCGTGTCCTTCCCGATGCTTCACAACCCTCTCTGTTATTCCACGGAACATCTTGGGTTCATAGTCTCCCTCTTTTTCTCTCAAAGCCATCTTCTCCAAAACGAAGGCTAAAAGGAGCCGTTCTGCCTATATAAGTGGAGAAACGTAGGGTGCTTTGTGATTTTTCAGGAAGGAGAAAACCTTGTTTTGGAAAGAACAGAGGAGCGTGGGTAAGAACGTGGCTCCACAAAGAAGCTTATCTGTTGTACGGGAGCCACGCAGGGTAGCGAGGGACGGAATCCAACAGCATATCTCTTGGCAGAGACAGGGAATTATTTATCAGCCGATGCAGAGATAGCTCCTCTGCCCACGTCTGACTCTCCCTTCTTTGGTCTTGTGAGAGACAAGAAGGAAATTTGCACCGTTTTCATTCCCATGTGACAAGGCAGGCGCTATCACCTCTGCTTCCGCAGTTTTCGGTGGGGCTCCGAATTTGTCAGACAGGTCTTCCTTTTGATGATTTATGAAAAGAAATGGAGAACAGACAAAAGGGTGGCGGTGGCGGTGGGGAGAACTCACCACAACTCAGAGGACGGCTCCAGATGTCTCTGGGATGTCAGATTTCATGTTGTGGCTCTTCTGCCACAGCATCATGAAGTTGGTTATACCTGTGACAGATTCCCTGCCTGCCCTTCATGATTTGATGGATGCCACTGGGATAAGTCGTCCTTTCAAAGCCCACAGGGAAAGTAAAGCTGCCAGCCTCAGACCAACACGGCTACCCGCTTGAATTTACCTTCTGGCTCTTGGAGAATTGTGGGGAGATCCCAGCGAGGGCAGGGGCTACAATGAAATACAATGCGATAGAGTAGGGGTGGCCAGACTGTGACTCTCCAGATGCCCATGGCTGACAGTTCCAGGGGTTTATGGAGGTTTGGGGATGGAGCCTGCGGGGGGCACAGGGGCCTCAGTGGGGCACAGTGCCACAGTCCACCCACCAAAGCAGCTATTTTCTCCAGGTGAATTGACCTCTGTAGTCAATTGTGAGTGGGTGGGAAGAAGGGATTCTGCCTGTGGCCCTTTCTTGTATGCCTAGAGAAACGCTGATCAGGAGGTGAATTTCTTCCAGGCCAGGCTTGCCAGGGATTCTGGTTTGTTTTGGAAGGTATAATCTAGGCATGGAATTAGGGTCACTGTGGGTGGGCAGGTAGTTGTGACTTTCCTGCATTCTGCAGGGGGTTGGACTACAGGACCCTGGAGGCCCCTTCTAACTATGATTAGTGGTTCTAACTTGGTGCAGTGGCTAGGAGTGCAGACTTCTGGCAAGCCGGGTTTGATTCTGCACTCCCCCACATGCAGCCAGCTGGTTGAACTTGGGCTCACCACAACACTGATCAGTAACAGGGCTCTCTCAGCCTCACCTCCCTCACAGGGTGTCTCTTGTGGGGAGAAGAAAGGGAAGGCGACTGTAAGCCGTTTTGAGATACCTTCGGGTAGATAAAAGTGGCCTATAAGAACAAATTCTCCTCCTCCTCCTCTTCTTCTTCCTCCTCCTCCTCCTCCTCTTCTTCCTCTTCCTCCTCCTCCTCCTCCTCCTTCCTGATTCTATGAGCTGTAGTTCTGGCAACCCTAGCAGGCTTGTGCCAACCCATCATAGCTATCTGTTGATCCCGGCTCCTGCGGAGGTCAGTCTGTGATCATCATGGTAGGGAGTGGGCCACATATGGATTTCCCAACCTGCCCTTCCCTTGCTGCTGTATCATGCCAGAAAGGTGCCTTTGCCGTGGAAGGAGATGGTTGGAATGTACGTGGCCGGAGAACCTGGCTGTGTCCTAATCAGCACGCCCAGTGCATGCCTCCTTCAGTCCTGCCTGGGAAGAAATGTATGATATAAATGAGAACAGAATGCTGTCAACAGAAGGCACATATTCACTTCCCTGTTTATCATGCCGTTCGGCCAAGTAATGGCTCCCATAGTGCCTCGCAGGAGTCAGAAATCCCGTATAAATGGAAAATTAAAATCGGATGCAGAGGGGAGACCCTCGTCGGGGTGGGATCCGGGCAGAACAGAGGTGTGCCTGTCTGCCCTCTAATGGCCTCAACAGCAGCTGATAATATAGCAATGTTTTATGCCCTGTGCTGGTTTGGTGAGAATATTTTGTTCCGTGGTGTCCAGTGGCTAAGAGCCATAAGCAGAGAGACGTGGCTGAGGTTGGCCGTAAAGATCTTCTCCATCGGTAGTCGGGTCAGGAGGGCTGAGGTTGCCAGATCCAGTTCCCAGGGTGCCACAGGGTGAGAGCAAGTGATTTACCGGATCGTGCTGAAATGATCCAGATGTAGAAGCCAAATAAGGCTATTTAGGAGTGGGGGCTTCTAATCTGGTAAGCCTGGTGGGCTTCCCCACTCCTCTACATATAGCCATTGAGGACCCCCTGAAACATTCTTCAGGCTTTGAGGAATCCCAGAAGTAGTGTGATCGTGCAGAATATGGTTGGAAAGCAGAGCTGGGTACATGCCCACCTGGGGTCCCTCCCCTTCTCACCCCCTCCAGGCCCATCATTGGCCATTTTGGGAGGGGTGGGTTCCACATGACCATATATGGTCCTCTCACCCAGTAAATGTTTAAAACATAAAAAAAAATTAAAAATTAATTAACTCCCACCCATTTGGGAAATCCAACCAGAACATCAAGAAGCCTCAAGGTTTCACAAAACCCTGGTTGAGAAAGGCTGATCCTGCATTGAGCAGGGGGTTGGACTCGATGGCCCATATGGCCCCTTCCAAAAGCTTAGACGGAATCATGGAGCACAAGTCAATTCATGGCCTCAACTTTTGGGGCTAAAGGGAATCTCCATATCCGAGTAGATCAGATTCTTGCCTCCCTCTTATGAAAGCTATCAGACTGTTCAAACAAGGTAAATTGTTATCACACTAAGATCCTTGCACAATGAGACGAGCGGCTTGCTTTTGCACCCGTGTATATAATTTCAATACTAATGATGCCAAATGGAGGGCGGGGATCGAGTCCTAGAATTATACTTAGTGTCCCGTGGCTATTTTTACATTTTTATGGTCCTTTAAATCATTCAGTCTAATTTATTCAGTTCAATTATGTTGTGATGAATGTCTTGGACCTCGTAAATGGTCTATTTCTGGCTCTGGGGATTACGATGATGGTTTTAAGCTTGTAAATTGTATCTATGACCAGGCTATGACTATAATAATAAATCTGATAAACTGAAACATGTGAATGCTAGTGGTAGGATGCAGCATCATTGTGTGTGTGTGTGTGTGTGTGTGTGTGTGTACGGGAAGGTCTGTTGTGTCTCTAGTCCTACCGAGGTCTGAGCTTGAGGTCCGAGGCAGGATCGTAATTCTGGGAACGTGATTGGCCATTGTGTGGACAGATCCCGTTTGCCAGATCCAGTGTTCAAAGTGAAACTGACCCAAAGATCTTTTGTTCCTTAGTTGTATATAAATTGTGGGTTTTGTGTGTTTATCTCTAGTTCAGTTTTCATTCTCTGTACCATCGCACGGGGATCACGATAAGTGTTGAAATGAACTCCCAGCGTCCTGGGCCCATTCCTCACACAAAGGATAATGCACTTTCAATGTGCTTTGGCACTTGGATTTTCCTGCGCAGAACAGGAAAATCTACTTCTAAAGTGCATTGAAAGTGCATTATCTATTGTGTGCAGAATAGGCTCTGAACCCAAGAATCTATGTCAGGCTTTCTCGACTACGGTTTGGTGAAATCCTGGGCCTTCTTGACAGCCCTGGAAGGGCTTCCCAAATGAGTGGTAGTGAATAATTTTTGATATATTTTTAAAATGTGTTAACATTTATGAGGCGTTATGATCACTCATGGTCATGGAGGCCTGCCCCCTTCCCCAAATGGCCAATGATGGGCCTGGAGGGGGTGGGAAGGGGAGGGGCCCCGGGTGGGCATGCCCACAGCTTCCCAACCAAATTCTGCACCATCGCACCACATCTGGGGGTTTTCGAAGCCTGAAGGGTTTCTCAATGGTAAAAAAGTTGAAAGGTTGGTCTGTGCCCTGATTATTTGGCCAATGCATGATAAAGGATGCTAAACAAGATGGGCCTTTGTCTGATCCACCAGGACCCTTTTTACGTTCTTATGAGTCTTCAGCAAGAAACCTAAAGAAAGCAGGGTGTGTGTGTGAGTGTCTGTGTATCAGAACGTGCCAGTTTTGTTTTGTTTTTCTGCTTGTGACATTCTCCGATATCCTTATTGTACTTCACTTCTGAAACATCTTTCTTTCTTCCCTTTCCTTCCAGACTGCCCTCCAGTACAGCCAAGCAGTGAACAAAAGCAACCACGTGAAACTTTACTGTGCTTTTCTGGATTACAGGTACATGATGACATGGCTAGGAATGCATTCCTATTTGAAGTTTTTGAACACAGAATGGAATGTACATATGTATGCATATATTTATTACGGTTTAAACCAGAACAATACAGAAGCAGTAAAATGTGGTACATATTTGCCAATGCACACCACTCCAATATAAGTATATACACATGCATCTATATGGGAATGAACCAATTATTAAAATTTAGCACTAACATTTATGACAAAAATTAAAACTCAAATCAGAGATGTCAAGGATGACTTTTGGGCAGTTATACAGTGCTTGGTTTGAATTAAGTATTCTCAATCTCATTTCTCATAACGTAGCCCTGCTGGCACCATGAACTCTATAAACCGTCAGACAAACATTTTTTCTACAGCTTTGGTAATTTCAGGAGATTCGACCAGTAGGTTATTAAGTATAAGAGATAGAGATAGAGATAGAGATAGAGATAGAGATAGAGATAGAGATAGAGATAGAGATAGAGATAGAGATAGAGATAGAGATAGAGATAGAGATAGCCTTTCGATAACAGTGGCGGGCAATGAGTCGGGTCGCTAATTTGCCTCTCAGATTGCTGGTAATGAACAGAATATGTATAGAGTTCGCGGAACATATGGCGGACGTCAAGCCCCACGCTTCCCTTCATTTGGAGAGACCTTTACGGCTCATTTACCTCATGGAGGTTTAGAGGCAGCTGTCCTAGGGCTCACGTTTTGAGACAGTAGCACCTGTCCCTGTAAACCGGGAAGGAGAAGCTGTTTTGACCACACCGTCAACCGGAGCAGAGAGCTCATGGCTGTGGGCAAGGAAGCAGGGGGTGGGATCTTAAGCCCCTTGGCTTGGATGCTGTTATTATTGGACGCTAACCACTACAGTCACCAGGCGGCTTCTTCACTTTCAACCACTACAGGCAATGGGTGTCTTCTTAACGTTTGAGCCTTCAGCTAAACCGCGGTGCCTTTCTGGCTGTGTACCTGTCATCCTGACTCATTGAAGTGCTCTTAAAATGCTGTCACACCAATCCAGGAGGTTGGCACTGCACAGAGTAGGTCTGAGGGACGTTAGCGCGCAAATAATGCCGTCCTTCTGGAACCTTTTTGCTTCGGGGGCAGTTTTAATGATGGGAAAGTTGTCCTGAGATCGCTCTTCCTTCCTTTCTTCTGCAAAGCTCCATGGGGGCCTGCCTCTTCTAATTCAAAAGCTCCTCCCCCCCTCCCATTTGGAACTTCAATGACAAAACGTCACCTGCATATTTTTGGCCGATTCCCGTTGTGTTAATGTGATGTATAAGCTTCTGAAAAGATTTTTTTCCCCTCCTCCTCCTTTTTCGTCTTCTTGTTTTGCTTTGGGATGATATTTGAGTTTGTTAAATTGGAGGCAGTGAAGAGTTTTCAAAGTAAGGGTCCACCCCCCCCCCCCCCGGCCCCAGACTGTAGTTTTAATTGGCTGTGCTTAACACGGAGGGAATAAAATGACAATAATGCAGTTCTCTGCTTTGCAGCCACGGGAGGGGCGTCTGGTCTAATGAAGGCTGTGTGCGGGAGGATGGCAACCTGAGCTACTCCGTCTGCTTGTGTAACCACCTCACCAACTTTGCCATTTTGATGCAAGTCGTCCCAATAAAGGTAAGGCAAAATGTCCCCCCCCCCCCCCCCGGGAAGAGGGTCTATACTAGAGTTGGCCTAACCAGTTCCTTCCTTCCTTCCTTCCTTCCTTCCTTCCTTCCTTCCTTCCTTCCTTCCTTCCTTCCTTCCTTCCTTCCTTCCTTCCTTCCTTCCTTCGACAACATTCTGGCCCCAAAACCATCCATCTTGCATTGAATGCAGAACATCTCAGAATCGACGCCCCAAGGAGTGATCCTGCCTAAACATATTGCAGGCTGATTAATGCTATCCCGTCCTGCCAGTGGTGGCCAAGTTCTGTGACATTCACAGGGGGTGGCCTCAAAAGACTGTAAGACAGGATGCTTCGTTTGCGTGTGTGTTTGTGTGTGCCAAGCAGCATGGTGAGGCCAATGGATTATGCAAGGGCCAGGCTTCATATTTCGGTGTTGTGTAATGATGGAGGCCACTGGGGATCTGACTCTCGGTGTAGTGGTTAGGAGTGTGGACTTCTAATCTGGCAATTCTTCACTCCTCTACAGGCAGCCAGCTGGGTGACCTTGGGCTTGTGGGCACTGATAAAGCTGTTCTGACTGAGCAGGAATATCAGGGCTCTCTCAGCCTCACCCACCCCACAGGATGTCTGTTGTGGGGAGAGGAAAGGGAAGGAGATTGTCAGCCACTTGGAGAAGCCTTCTGGTAGAGAAAAGGGGCATATAAGAACCAACTCTTGTTTTTCTTGTTCGCCAGCAAATTAGGAGCCACTTGGCCTTGCTCCTTGTACAGAAGGAAGTCATACCATAAACAGGGAAAGTTGGAAGCAGGCATGGATGGTGGTGCCCCACATTCAAGGGGCCTTGCATATGACTGTTGTAGGGTGTGTCTGGCATCCCTAACTGCAGAAAAGAGCTGCTTTGGAAGGGGGGCACTATGGCATTACACCCCACTGGAGTCCCTCCCACCCCAAAAAAGCCGGCCCTCTTTAGGCTCCACCCCCAAATTCCCAGATATTTCCCAACTTGGAGCTGGGAGCTCTGGTGATAAAGGCAGCTGATCTTTGTTCTCAAATGCACCTTGGATTCGTCACGTCCCTGTGCCCTTGAGCGTGCCCATCTGGTGCTAGCAATTGACCTTCCGAGAGAAGATGCACCCAGAGCCTCAAACTCCAGAAGCTTTCGAGGGAAGCTCCGCTAAAGGACCCTTTGATGGATTTGTAGGTCTGTTAAACGGCACTTTAACATTCCAGCCCAGATTTAAGATAGGAGCCCTTGAGACATGCCTGCGTTATGGGAAGGCGCTTTTTTTATGGCGCACGAGGAACGTAAGGAATGGGAAACTCCAAGCAGGCAAACATTTCTCCGCTGCGCTCCTTGTTTTTATAGCCTCCTCCTTGGTTGGCTGGCGAGGCGGATGAAACCACCCCATTGCTCGCATTTCATTCTCCGCTGTCTTTCCAAGAAATTTCCTAAAGAGCCCGGCGGCTGTTTCACAAAGTTCGAGCCGGAGACGTTTCTCCAATACCGTCTGGCATTTGCCTGCTCCGGATTGCGCAAGGTGGTGGCACCGGTTTGCTCGGCTCTGGTTAGACCTCGCTTAGAGTACTGTGTTCAGTTTTGGGCACCACAGTTGAAGAAGGAGGTAGAGCACTGGTTCTCAACCTGGGGGTTGGGACCCTTTTGGGGGGTCAAACAACCCTTTCGCGGGAGTCGAACTACCCTGTCACAGGGGTCGCGGCAGAGCAAGCAGCTTGGCTGGGGGGATGGCGCTGCCACTGTGGCTGCTCCTCCTGCAGGCGCCCGTGCTTGCTCCCAGCTGCTCCAGCAGCGCCTCCAGCACAGTCCAGTCTCCCGCCAGGCGCTCCAGGTGGTGTTGCAGCTCGACGGGACAAGAGGCAGAACTGAACTCAGAAACCCCAGGAAAAAAAAAACAATTTCTACACAATCGCGAACAATGGATCTTCACGCCATTGGTCAGTTTCGGTTTAATTTCTGTGAAAGGACACTTGCAGAATTGTATGGCTGGGGCTCATCACAACAGGAGGACCTGGATTAAAGGGTCGCGGCATCAGGAAGGTTGAGAACCACTGGTGTAGCTTTAGCTGTATGCGGATATATAGATATCGGTCTATCCAGATAGATATAAACATTTAGAGACAGAGAGAGAGAGAGATCTAAAGGATTACGAGGAGGACTTGCTAGCGGCGACAGCCTTGGGAGGCCTTTCTTTTCCCCCGCTTGTCGGATCTTCCTAAAACCTCCTCCTCCGACGGAGAGGGGAAGGCAGCCGTTCCTGAGCTGTCATGTCCCAGGCACCTGCCCATCAAAAGGTTTAAGTACGAGCGGCAGGACCAGCAGGGGTACCCTCACCTGCAGGCAGAATCCCGGCAGCCCCTGCCTCCGTGTATTGTTTCAACAACCGGCTGAACAGCTGGTGACTGTATCCTCGAGCAGATCAAAAAGAGACCAGTTTTTAAACACGTACATCTCAGGCTCCGCAGGGGAGGGGAGGGGAGGGAGGGGGGTGGGTACTCTTCTTCAGACCTGGTTCTCGATGGGGTTTTCCTCTTTTGTAGCACTTTCTTTTAAGACAGCTTGATCGTGAAGTCTTGAAAACAAGCCTGTTATCCGGGATTCAGTAGAAAAGAAAACTTCCCACCGCCTCGGAGGGCCGGTCAGCCCAACGCAGCGGGCGACTGAGGGCTACCCCAGCCCTGTAAAAACAAGGCAAAAGCCAACACCTGCCCATTGTTATTGATAGGTAAAACCAATCTGTTTTCTTGATCTCCACCGGGGGAGTCTACAAAACATCTAAAAACAAAATACACAACCGTCACGAAATTCGTTCAAAACGAGGGCTGATTCAAGTTGGAGCCATTTAGGAAGTCAGGAGGACCCTCAAGTCCTGCAAGAGATGTGGGCCCTGACGGAACTCTCTGGGCCAGTGGTCCCCAACCCCCGGTCCGGGGACCGGTACCGGTCCGTAGATCAGTTGGTACCGGTCCGCGGCTTCTTCTCGTCCCCCTCCCCGGCTGCTGCCTCGGGGGCTGCCCTGCCACTCTGCCGCCAGCTCACCTTTGGTGCTCTCTGGTGGCCCTCATGGCTGGGGCTCCCCCTTGGTGTGGCACTGCACAGCTGCTGCTGGCAGCACCACCCAGCGGGCGGTGGAAAGTCAGGGGCACTGGTGGGAAAGCAAGTGGAGCAGGGGCTCAGGCGGCGGTGACGTCCCCCGGCAAAAGACTACCTCCCCCCGGTCCTCAGTAAAATTGTCAAGCATTGACCGGTCCCCGGTGATAAAAAGGTTGGGGACCACTGCTCTGGGCTACGCAGGGCCTGCAAAACGGAGCTCTTCCGCCAGGCATTTGGTTGAAGCTGTGCTGGGAATCCTGGGGTTTGACATCGGGTCTCCCCCCCTCCTTGGGCTCCCAAGGCCGGTATGTACCCCTGTTATACCATCCCGAATCTTGATGGGGACCTATACTGGATGGAGGACTGGAAGCCTTGAGGGATGAGTTATTGCTGTTACTGCCATGGCGTTTGTGGTTTTTGAGGATATTGGGGAGGGGGGGGAGAGATTGTATTTTATGATGTTTTATGATTATATTGTGTTTTTATGAAATATTTTATTGTGAACTGCCACCAGCCAGCTTGCTGCGAACGGCGGTATATAAATTTAATTATAAATAAATAAGCAAATAAACTTGCAAGTCCTGAGCTGCGCTAGGAGATTTTGAGTCTTCCTGCAAAAGGGAGCTCTTTCACGGGGTGTTTGGTTGGGGTTGACCGAACTGACAGCATCGACTGGTCCCCCAGAAACCCCTCCCCACGAAGCAAACATTCTGAACTGAGCAACCATGGGATTGTTAACAGGTTGATGTTGTTAAACGCTGTTCTCTCTGTTATTACTGTTACTCATTCAACGCGGCTACCGAGTTATACGGTATTGCTCCGTGCTCCCCCATGTTCCATGTAACCCGCGTTGAGCCACAGGGGAGGTCAGTAGATAAATATAATAAATAAATAAATAAATGTCATTAATCCATAGGTGTTAGATCCATGGGTTTAGAGACCAGCTCTTTCATTTCAGCTCTTTCTTGTGACTGGGGGTTCATTTCAGCTCTTTCTTGTGACTCCAGCATGATAGCACCAGAAGTAAAACTGCACCGAAACCCCCCCAACAAACCTTCACTTGTAAACAGTCACAGATGAAAGGATCATCCCATCAGTGAATGCTATTGGTCCATTTCACTTTAATCTTACTGGGATCTAGCTGCACATTGGTCAATTACAGTGCAGGTTTACGATCCTACAGACACAACAGTAGGATCTCCATTGGTGTGCTATTGGTAACGTCTTGCACAGGATGTGATAACGCATCCAAAGGAGCTCCTTAATTCCGCCCCTTCTCTTGGATCTTCTTTCCACGCGTCCAAGAATGACATCCGAAACCACGTCAGACTTGCAAGCAGATGGCTGTGGCAGACACATTATTTCTGTCGAATTTCAGAAACGGGACAGCCGCAACTATTTGTGGCCAAAACCACAGGCAAACATTCAAAGGTACTGTGGAAGGCGTAGTTAGAGGTCCTTTCATTAAAAAAAAAGAACATAAACTCGAAAACGAATTGTCCATTGTTTGCTGCATGGCTGCACCTTCTCAAGGGTCTTTGTTCCTCCCTCCCTCCCTCCTAGAACAGGTAGCTTTTCCTAATTTTGTTGTGAATAACAAGCACAAAAATGCAGCTGCTATGCAAAGTGCAATCCCTTCCTAATGCAATGTTACCAACTCTACATTTGCTTCAGTTTTTTTTTCTTTGTAGAAGCATGTATTTCAAACCAGTGGCATCTGTTTAAACAAACCGTACCGTGTATTTGAACATAAATCCACGGATCCCAGAGCAGGTTGCTCTCCCTAATTTTGTGCCAGAGCAAACAAGCCGCTTGCTGTCTTTTTTCTTCAACTAAGAACGGGACAACCCCGTGAAAAGAACTGCGGAAGGAGAAGTCGGGGCCTGGAGATCTGGGATTACAACTGATTTCCGGGAAACAGAGAGCAGCTCACCTGGAGAAGACTGGGGCAGGTGGACTCTATGCAATAGCTTCAACAATAACGTGACAAGGAAACGTTTCGATAAAGCACCGATCCTAGGGGAAAAACAGGTTTTGTTTTTATTTTTCCACCCACCCTCCAGCTCGGATTATGTTGCAAAACATTCTGGTCCAAGGAATCAAAACAAGGGGGACAGAGCCAAGCGTAATGGAAGATTTTTGACTCTTGACACACTGGCTGGCTTGGCCGGCACCAGGATTTCAGAGCCCTCGCTGTTTATTTTTGGAAAGTAATATAACAAGACGGGACACATGTGGCACTCTGATCCCAGGCTGGCATAGGCCCTGTTAGCAGAGTGATCAATTGTCACCCGGCGAGGCTGGCATTATTTGCGTCTTTATCGCTTGGCCGCGATGCCCGTATCGTGCCCAGCTCGCTGAATGGCATTCATTGTCTTTGCTAAAGGCTGGGGAGATGCACAGGGCCAGCTGGGGAAGAAGAGTGCATAAAACAGAAAAATGCCCGCTGATTAGCCATGATAGGACGGCTACCAGGTAGCTGCGGGAGAGACGTCGCCAGGTCACGGCTTGTCAGATTGGAAAGACCTGCATTTGAGTCCCTGTCGTGCTGTGATTGTTACGGAGTGGCCATGGGCCAGAGGCCGTTTTTGTGATGCCTAACGGGCATCACCATGGGGAGAAAGGGGGGAAGAACGGTGTGTGTCACCCCAAGATCCTTGGAGGAAGGAATGGGATTGAGGGTGTGGACGGCAAGCTAAAGATGAGCAGACAGGGAGATGGGGTGGAAAAGAAGGCGAAGGCTGCATCAACAGAGGCAACACATCAAAACTGCAAGATGGCCTAGTCCTGCTGCATACCGCATTTGTCAGACCCCACTGGGAGTCCTGAGTGCAGTTTTGGGCGTGGACAAAATTGAGGAGATCGACAAGGATGATCTGGGACCTGGGGACCAAGGCCTAGGAGCAGAGACTGAGGGCCTTGGGGATGTTCAGCCTGGAGAAGAGGAGGCTGAGAGGGGGCAGGATGGCTCTCATGAAGAATTTGAAAGGTTGTCACTTGGAAGAAGGCAGGGAGTGGTTCTTGTGGCTTTATTTTAGGGACTGGTGATAATTCTTTCTTCTGCATAGAATGCACGAATTCCGTGGCAACGTCAAAATCCCAGCAGAGCTGCAGTACTGTTTAGTCTTTTCCTTCTTCTCCGGACGAACATATATAAGAGCACATGACACATTCTTACAGTGAGTCAGATCCTTAGTCCACCTGGCTCGGTTTGGAGTTCTCTGATTGACAGCTGCTCTCCAGAGCCTCAGGCAGAGAAAGAAAGAGATCTCCCAGCGTCCTTTTACAGGAGAGGCTACGCATTGAACTCCTGCCTACAAAGCTTGTGCTCTGAGTAGGAGAAAATTCTAGGGAATTTTTACAGGGTTTTCTTGTTAGCTTCTCTTCCACCCCCCCCTCCAGCCACCCTCCCTGTTTAGAAACTGTTTCCTGCAGTTGTTCCATCTCCACAAAAGGTTTAAGATGCCATACACCTTTTTAAAGCTCTCCCTGCGCTTGTGAAGTGCCCTCGAGTTGCAGCTGACTTAATGTGACCCCGTGGGGTGGTCAAGGCACGAGGCAGTTCAGAGGCGGTTTGCCATTGCCTGCCTCCACGTCATGCCCCTGGAATGCCATCCAAGTACGGACCAGAGCCCAGCATGCTTAACTTGTGAGATGGGGCTAGTGCAGCCCTTCAGGATAGAGTTTTTAAACCCTGCTTTTTGTTAAAATATCTAATTTTTTAAAAATATGCCAGAATCATAGAAGAAGAGGAAGAGGAGGAGGAGAGAAATCAAACCTGATTCACCTGATTAGAAGCCGCTGCTGTTAACTACTACATCGCACTAGCTCTCATACAGTTGTAAGGGGTACCTAGAGGCCATCTAGTCCGACCCCCTGCTCAGTGGGAAGTGTTAAGAGCATAGCACTTGCTATGTGATCTGCGCTCTCTCCTCCCCCTCCTGTACTAGATTTTTGAGGGGTTAGTGGGTTGTACACCCCCATGGTTTTTAAATGTTTTAGGAGTCTGTTCTGTTTTGGATGAATGTCCAGAAGTGTTTTAATGGGGCTTTTAAGATGGACTGTTGTAACCCGCCACGAGCCAGTTATGAGAGTGACGGGCAAAGTCCAATCAATCAATCAATCAATCAATCAATCAATCAATCAATCAATCAATCAATCAATCAATCAATCAATCAATCAATCAGCCCTATTCTTCGCTTCCACTTTGCAAACCACATTAGGTCATTTGGTACTATAAAATCCCGGGGGAGCGATTTGGAAGCTTCCATTGTTTGTGAAAAATGGACGATATTTTGCAAAAGACATTTGAAGCAGGGTACGGTTGTTGGACTTGCCGGCCCATCTGCACAGCCTGAAGGGCCCAGCTGGGAAGGAACTGCAGCATTGTGCACGAGCTGCATGAACTTTTAAAGCCACGGCGCTTCAAAAGCAGGCACCGCTCGATCCCTCCGAGGCAAATCCTCGATGGTTAACGGCCAGTTCAGGCCACAGGTCAAGAGGACTCTCCTTTCCCTCCTGGCATCCCGCTGGCTCTTTCCCGGCTTGAACGCCTCCTGCCTTCGCTGACGTGACCGCCAACCGAGCGACTCCCAGCTTGGAGTTTGAGCCGAAGAGAGGAGTTGGGAGTCTTCTGAACTGTCTGTTTTAAAGGAAGCCCCTGCTGAGCTGCAAACGCCGAGAAGACAGTGAGGGAACGCTGCCTGGCAGCAGGAGCTCAGCAAAGGAAGACGAGGCAGCGTTGCTAAGAGCTTGGCTTGCAGCAAAGAACTCCAGCGTTGCGGCCCTCGCTTCGAGTAAATCCCGCTTGTTGTCGGGGTGCGCGCACTCTGCAATAGGGATTGAGAGCATGGTCCTAGCACTAGCAGTGAGAATGCGCCATTGGCTAGCACGGTGGATCCAGCCGGCTATTGGTCGTCATAATTGTCCAATCAAGGGACTCGGCTTAGGGCCAATCACAGGCTTTGGCGGCCACCTCTGAACTGTATAGAAGTCCGGATGGTGGACTGTTGGTTAGTTCAGTTGTGTGCGATCCATAAAGAGCTGATGTTTTGACATGTGAGCGAATTTGTGCTTATTGAAGCCACTGCTCAATAGTCACCGGCCCAAAGGCTGTAGCTGATGGGGCAGGAAATTGTTGTTATTGTTGTTGTTTCTGTTGCTGTTGTTGTTATTATAATTATTGTTTCCCACCACTCCCAGTATCGGCTCATGGCAGGTTACAAAGTGTCCGATAGAACCCCCAATAAAACCCCATTAAAACAGGTCAAAAACCACATAACAAGTGGCACAACCATGGCAGTATTCCACAATAATCCAACCCACAACCACCTCTAGGGAGGGTGGAAAGAAGAGCCAAGATGGTAATGGCCTAACTAGTGCCAGACTGATCTTCCTCACTGCCCTGGCCGCAACCATAAACCTGGTGGAAGAGCTCCATTTTGCAGGCCCTGCGGAATGCCGGAAGCTCCCGCAGGGCTCCCAGCTCAACCCTAGAATCGAGCCTCGCCTTCCTAAGGGGCTCTGGGCTAGGATGAAGCAAGTGAAGCAATAGGAAGAGCTGTTCTGTTGCTTATTTGTCTTGGTTCTTAATGATGCCCTGGCTTGGATGGCCCAGGCTAGGACCAATCTCATCAGAAGCTAAGCAGCATCACCCCTGGTTAGTCCTTGGATGGGGGACCATACAGGAAGTCCAGGGTTGGTCCACAGAGGCAGGCAGTGGCCAACCCATCCCCTGACTGGCTCTTGTCTTAAACACCCTACGGGGCCACCATGAGACGCTGTGCTGTGATGTCAAAATAATAACAATAACAATATATTATTTTTTATTACCTTGTGTTTTATTGACTGTCATATCCCTTTATGCATTTCGGGCCTCTTTTTTGGGGGGGACACGCTGGATACAAATATGTTAATGAAGCGTAATAAAGAGCAGAAAATTTAGGATGGGCCAGAATCGCAGGGTTTGTGGCACCCCGGAGACCAGCTTACCCAGTCCTTTGGCAGACGCATCCATGCGTTCCCAAATCCGCTTTTCTTGGCTGATGTCATAAACCCCCTTATTTGGAAGAGAATCTCACGGATAAATCCGCTGCAGGATCGGATGAGATCTGGCCCATTGGTTCTGATCTGGCGCTAGAGCCCTTGATGAGCATTACTCATTCTAGCCCGGAGCAATGATCCACGCCCAGGTTTGGGCTCCTCTGTTCTCTGATGCCTGCCTTGAAAGCTGTCTTGCTAAAGAGCCTCTTGTGGCGCAGAGTGGTAAGGCAGCTGCCTGAAAGCTTTGCTCATGAGGTTGGGAGTTCAATCCCAGCAGCCGGCTCAAGGTTGACTCAGCCTTCCATCCTTCCGAGGTCGGTAAAATGAGTACCCAGCTTGCTGGGGGGTAAACGGTAATGACTGGGGAAGGCACTGGCAAACCACCCCGTATTGAGTCTGCCATGAAAACACTAGAGGGCGTCACCCCAAGGGTCAGACATGACCCGGTGCTTGCACAGGGGATACCTTTACCTTTACCTAGTCAAACTGCGGCCAGATGTCCATGGACTACAATTCCCATGAGCCCCTGCCAGCGACATCTGGAAGGCCGCAGTTTGACTACCCCTGCTAAAGAGGCTCTCATTCCCAACTGAAGTTTCATTAATTGTGACGTGACCTTCCTCTACTCACAACCCAATGTCAGATTTTCGGGCTGAATGCCATTGGTTGAATTGTGACCTTCTGAGAAACAAACTGGCTGCTACACCTTATGCTGGGCTTGAAGAACTGATAGAAAACGTGCCTTCTTTTTTATTAAGGGGAGGGGATGAGAGAGAGAGGGAGAGAATGAATCTATCTATTTGTCTGTCTGAGCCAGTTTCGTGTAGAGAGCCAGCTTGGTGTAATGGTTAAGGGAGGCAGCTTCTAATCTGGAGAGCCCCACTCCTTCACATGCAGCCTTTTGTGAGTGACCTTGGGCTTGTCCCAGCCCTGATAGTGCTGTTCTCTCAAAGCAGTCCTGTCAAAGCTTTCACAGCCTCACCTACCTCACGGGGTGTCTGTTGTGGGGAGAGGAAAGGGAAGGTGAATGTAAGCTGCTTTGAGACTCCATTGAGTAGAGAAAAGCGGCATATAAGAACCAGCTCTTCTCCTTCTTCAGTAATATCAGCAGCCTCACTTCCCTCACAGGGTGTCTGTTGTGGGGAGAGGAAAACGAAGGTGACTGTAAGCCGCTTTGAGACTCCGTTGAGTAGAGAAAAGCAGCATATAAGAACAAACTCTTCTCCTTCAGTAATCTCAGGGCTTTCTCAGCCTCACCTGCCTCCCAGGGTGTCTGTTGTGGGGAGGGGAAGCTAAGACCATTGTAAGCTGCTTGGAGACTCCTTTGGGCAGTGAATAGTGGGGTAGAAAAACCAGCCCTTCTTCTTTTTCCAAGGTGCTTTGGGACTCCCCCAGGTTGTGAAGAGCAGGGT
Organism: Paroedura picta; assembly: GCF_049243985.1. NCBI lineage: Eukaryota > Metazoa > Chordata > Lepidosauria > Squamata > Gekkonidae > Paroedura > Paroedura picta. The sequence continues at coordinate 314,472 of NW_027518623.1, read as the reverse complement.
ACAAAGCAACCAACTCTTCTTCCCCTTTATAGTTCAACTTCTAGCCCGCCACTCCCACACTGTGGCTCTTCTTCTTCTCCTCTGCATAGCAAACCCTGGCCTTCTCCACCAAAGAGGGCCAGCTGACCCTGCATAGCTTCTAGATCTGATGAGAACAGGCTAGCCCAGGCATCCCAGTCAAGGCGAGCTGGAGGGGAACCGCTGCTGTAACCTTATGAGGACCATGTGTGGTTCCTGGCATTTCCCCATTCCCTTTGAGCTCCACAGATGGATCACTGCCTCCTGACTTATAGCACGAGGGCTGCCATGTGTCAGCTAGGAAAACAAAGGCATTGTTAGTTACGGGAACAGGGGAAAACATCTTTTATCGAGGGGGGGGGGGAAGGAGAAACCCTGGAAAGCTCTTTCTTTGGACGATTTAACTGTATTATGTGGGGGTAATTAGCTTAAGTGGTTTCTCAGGGCCAGGAGAGACCCGGCTCCGAGCTTTGGCAAGCCACCAGTATATACTTATTTATCTCCCTTAAAGCACCTGACGGGCAGAGGAGGAAAAGGCAAGAATGGCCAGGGCCTATTATAGCCGTGTAATCAAAGGATTTTGTCTCTGCTTTCGTTTAACCTCCCTTGATGTTTTACTTATGAGATTAACTATTTATGCGAGGAGCCGTTCCAAAAGAATAATTCAGGGTCACTGAGCAATCTGTCATTTAAATGCTAAAAAGGACTCCCTGGCAGGAGGATGCGGCGAAAGGGCTGGGACCAAAACCGGGCAGCCAAGCCAGGCGACCACGGATGCCGCCTGTGTGCCATCAAACACGGACTCCCGGCTTTGCATTCGGCAACACGCCGCTTGGAAGCACAACCAGAGAGGGTTTGGGGGAGAGAACCGCATCATGAAAGCGCCTCAAAGAGATCTGGAAACATGTTGCAAGTCTGGATAGACCTGCTTTCCCCCTTAGGGCCGGGATGGCCAAACCGTGGCTCTCCAGATGTCCATAGACTACAATTCCCATGAGCCCCTGCCATTATAGTTCATGAGCATCTAGAGAGCCACAGTTTGGCCGCCCCTGCTCTAAGGGAACCGATTCTCTATCGCGGCCTTTTCCAAAGTTTTAACTGTGGAAGAGCCCCTGAAGTGATTTTCCAGGCTTCGAGGACCCTGGGAAGTGATGTCGGCTGGCCACGCCTCCCAGCCACACCCCTGGAATTGGCATTGGTCCCATTGGTTCTGGTTTGCCCCATTGGCTGCATTGCAATTATCCACCCACTGGATCATCAATTCACTCGCTGGCGTTTTGCTACAGAGCAGCTGATGATGACAATCGTAGACGGGCTGTAGATTGTTTAATGGAACTTGTCATCTTTTGGGTTTCGGTCCCCTTCCTCGGAGATTTGAGACGTTACATCTCCGGAGAGGTGCGCGTAGGGACAGGTACATCTTGTTCCTAGCGTGCTCGTGTTTATCCTTCGTGGACAGAAGGTGTGCTCCTGGTTAGCAAACCCATGGGTTCATCCCATTGGTTCTGGTTTGCCCCAGAGGGACAGACCAGAACCAATGGGGTGAAATTAATGCAAAAGAAATTCCGTCTAAACATCCGGAAAAAGTTCCTGACAGAGCAGTTTCTCAGTGGAACAGGCTTCCTCAGGAGGTGGTGGCTTCTCCATCTTTGGAAATTTTTAAACAGAGGCTGGAGAGCCACCTGACGGAGAGGCTGATTCTATGAAGGCTCAAGGGGGTGGCAGGTTAGAGTGGATGAGCGATAGGGTTGTGAGCGTCCTGCATAGTGCAGGGGGTTGGACTAGATGACCCAGGAGGTCCCTTCCAACTCTATGGTTCTATGATTCTAGGTGCTGCTACTATAGTGGCTCTGCTTCATGTAAGCTGGCAAGAAGGGAGCTGAGAAGGCAGCCCAGACCCCACCATACCACCCCACAACGGACTCCCCTCCCCCTTAATTTTTACACCTATGGCCTACTCACCAAGCCCCTCCGAGTAAAAGGGGTCAGTTCCCTAGCTTGATCCAAACCCAATTAGGCAGAAGGGGAAAGGCCGCGGACCCCTGGTTGGAAATCCCTACTCTATAGTCGGAAGAAAGATTGGGATTCTGGGAAATCTCTCTGTTCCACCTCGAGTGGAACTTCTAAAACCACAGGGTTTCTTTCCCATTGCCGTTTCCCCAAATTCCTGTAATTAGAACTCTGCTAAGCAGGAGCACACCTTCTGTCCACGAAGGATAAACACGAGCACGCTGGGAACAAGATATACCTGTCCCTACGCGCACCTCTCCGGAGATGTAACATCTCAAATCTCCGAGGAAGGGGACCGAAACCCGAAAGATGACAAGTTCCATTAAACAATCCACAGCCTGTCTACGATTGTCATCATCAGCTGCTCTGTAGCAAAACGCCATCTAGTGAATTGATGATCCAGTGGGTGGATAATTGCGATGCGGTGGGGAGGGGGGGGGAGGCGCAAATCCTACCAAACAGACATATAATTATTGACTCAATTTTGTGTGAATTCTTGCATAGCAATCAGGATCCGGGGGATTGGTTTCTTCCTGTCAGAGGGCTTTTTATCTATTAATGAAGCCCATCTTCTTTATTGGCACTTCATCCCCCCGCCCCCTGCCTCCCCCCCCCCCCCCGACCTGCATTGTGGTGTCTTCTCGTTTTGTTTCTTCTTCTTTCTTTTTTTTTAAAAAGAGAAGACTCTTTGTATGAAAAATTTAAGATGCTCCTCTTAAATTATGGATGGCCAATCATGCAAAGCCCTCTTTGGGGAAAGCTCATTGACTGGATTATGAATATGAAACAGTTTCTCCCCCCCCCTTTTAAAAATATAGCCACACAAATAGAAGAAATAATTTTGGTTCTTCCTAGGGAAGATTTTAACATTCACCGGGTTGGGTTATGGCCGACTTTCTCAAGTGGGGCTTCATGAAACCCTGAGGTTTCTTGTCTGCCCCGGAAGGGTGAGAGTTAATTAAGTTTTTCATATATTGTTAAAATTTGGTATTTATGGTGCGGTATGACCACATATGGTCAAGGCTACCCACCCCCCTCCCAAAATGGCCAATGATGAACCTGGAGGGGATGGGAAGAATATTTGGTTCTTCTATGCCACTTTTCTCTACCCAAATGAGTCTCAAAGCAGCTTCCAATCGCCTTCCCTTTCCTCTCCCCACAACAGACACCCTGTGAGGGAGGTGAGGCTGAGAGAGCCCTGAGATTACTGAAGAAGAAGAAGAGCTGGTTCTTATATGTTGCTTTTCTCTACTCGAATGAGTCTCAAAGTGGCTTGCATTCGCCTTCCCTTTCCTCTTCCCACAAGGTGGGTGAAGTGGGTGAGGCTGAGAGAGCGCTGATATCACTGCCGGGTCAGAACAGCTTTATCAGTGCCGTGCTGAGCCCAAGGTCACCCAGCTGGCTGCATGTGGGGGAGCGCAGAATCGAACCTGGCATGCCAGATTAGAAGTCCACACTCCTAACCACGACACCAAGCTTGGGTAGTGTATCTTGGGTAGGTGTGTCCCCAGCTCTGCTTCCCACCTACATTCTGCAAGATGGCTCCACTTCTGGGGTTTCTTGAAGCCTGAAGAATGTTTCAGGGGTTTCTCAATGTTGAGAAAGGCTGGGTCATGGGTTTGAGTTTTCGGCATTGGTTCAGATCTGCAGGCGTAAGAGGAGATGACGGGCTTTATCTTGGCACCCTTCTTGGATTTGACAGGTGGAGACTGTACTGCAAAGCAAAAACCATGTTGTCAACTGAACCGTTAAGGACATCAACATCCAGTGTGCAAAATAGAGGGCCAGGCACCAGCAATGGTGCATGTGTGATTGAGTGAATTATAGTCTCTCTCAGAAGGAACAGCAGAAAACCAGGAAGGAAAACCCCAGCTCTTGCGGATTCTTTCAGAAAGCGATTGCACGGAATGAATTAGAATGACTTCTATTGTTCCGTGCAGAGTCTTCTGCGGATTTGGCTCCTTGTTTTCACCAACCTTCACTTGGTGTGCTTCTCTTTGTGACGTGTCTTCAAGTTTCCCCCCATAAATGGATCAATTTCCATTGTTATTTGCGTGTCGCTGTTCTGTGTATACATGACATGCGCCGTGCATGGAAATGTCATCTAAACAGAAAAGAAAATTGTAGACGCAATGGAGACAGAGCTACAAAACAGGCGGCCAAAATGGGAGAAGGGGCAGCGCTGATGGTGAAACGGGAAACATCTCCCAGCTCTTGGGAATCTTGCTGCAGACAGGAAAGTGGCTTTCACCTCCCAGATGGAGGCGGGTGGGAAAGAAGAAAATGGGCTGAAATTATAGGGGAGGGGGCAGTGAAAGCTCTTTGGGGGAAAAAACACAGAGCAACGTTTGAGTCCAGTGGCAGCTTTCAGACCCCAAAGTCTTATTCAAGGCATGAGCTTTCATGGGCAAGCACGCTTATTTGGGATCACCACCTTGCACGCAAAAGCTTATACCTTGAATAAAGCTGACACGCCGGCCCACCTGAATATATCTTCATTGGAACAAACAGTAAGTCACAATGCAACACAGGATGGTGCCTGCTCTGCCTGCTGCAGCTCCGTCCATGGATGTTTCGCTCCCTCCCTCCCTGCATGCTTCCTGCATCCCTCCAGTGCAGCAGTGAGTGATGGAGCAGCACGCATGGCAGTTCCCAATTTTCCACTGGCACTGCAGCGGTGACTGCTCTGGTGGCACGGGAGGCGAGGGGCTGCAGTGATTGCCCCTTTCCGCTCTCGTCTCTCCTGGATGAAACATGCCACAGCTCTTGTTCTCGTGGGTGTCCGAAAAGAAGGGACAACAATCCTCTAGCTCACGGGTGGCCAAACCATGGTTGTCCAGATGTCCACGGGCTGCAATTCCCATGTGCCCTTGCCAGTGCTGGCAAGCTGATGTGCTAGTGCTGAGAACTTTTTGCCTGGTCGCTGAAAGCTGCCTTCTGTAAGGCTGGCTATCAATCCTTCTGCAGGGCACGTCGAGTGGCTGCTGTCGAGTTCAGCACCGTTGGCAGAGCTTTCTATAGCTCTGCTGTCCTTAATCCCTTGTTGGGGTATGTGCGATATTATGTGACTTTGCACCATGTTGTAATGACATAATCCAACCCTCCCCCCCACCCTCGCTCCAGGTAAATTGTTTTGAGCTCATTTCATGCAGAGGAAACCTGTCCTCTGGAATTGAACTTTTCCTTTCTTTCTTTGCCCAGGTCCCGATCGGTCACCAGATGGCGCTGGTGTCAATTAGTTACATCGGCTGCTCCATGTCCATCTTCTGCTTGACTATCACCCTGGTCACGTTCGCCATTCTGTCGTGAGTAATTTTAACTTTTCTACCCACCGAGCCGATATCTATCTGGAAATATCAGATGTTAAAAGAGAGAGAGAGAGGGAGAGAGAGAGAGAGAGAGAGAGAGAGAGAGAGAGAGAGAGAGAGAGAGAGAGAGAGAAAGAGCGTTTCATTTCAAGGAACCGGACTGGGTGCTCTCAGGTGTTAAGAGTTTCATAAAAGGTTATTAATTCCTCAAACCCTTTTAATTAGATTCTGCATATATATTTGTAACAGTCGGCTGGGTTTGTTCCAAATTACTTTAATTTCCTGAAATCGGGACGCTCTTTAAATAGTAAGTTATTTCCTCCCGATTTAGTCTTCACCGGTTCCCCCGGCCGCTCGTCTTCCTTCGGGCGGGTTTGGGAGACGGGGGGTGGGAGATTTGGAGAAACTAATATTTGATCGGTGATCTAGAGGCAGATCTGGGACTCCGGGCTTCTCAGCTGGCTACGAACGGCGGCAAAGAAGCCTGAAGCTTCTGAAGATCTGACTCCCAAGAAGGGGATGATCCTTCCAAACAAGTAGCCATAGATAGATGTACTGTCCTCCAAGCGGGGCTACAGTACATGGGAGTCATGGCTGGCCAGGAGTAGGATTTTGGAGGGTCCAGCCTTGAGGTCATCAGTGAGAATCCTTTACCTGAAACTTGTTGCTCAAGGAGAGGAAGGGCTGTGGTTCAGTGATAGACTGATAGACTGATAGACTGATAGACAGATAGACAGATAGACAGATAGACAGATAGACAGACAGACAGACAGACAGACAGACAGACAGACAGACAGACAGACAGACAGATAGATAGATAGATAGATAGATAGATAGAGTCGCCAGCCTATAATTGGGGATTTTTTGGGGTGCAGCCCGAGGAAGGTGAGTTTTGGGGAAAGGAGGCAGCTCAGCATGGTGCAACGCCATAGAGTCCCGCCCTCCAGAGCAGCCATTTTCTCCAAGGGTGGGGTCAGATCTTGGGCATCTGAAGATCAACCGCAACAACGGAAGATTTTTCAGGTGGCGCCTGGAGATTGGCAACCCCACTGGTAGAGCTTCTGCCTGGGATCTTGAAGGTCTCTGGTTCACCTCTCCAGCGAAAAGGAACAGGTGGTCAGTTAGGCGTTCTCAACCTCGGCCCTGGAAAGGTTTCCTGAATGGGTGGGAGTTAATTGATTTTTAACGTGTTTGTAAAAGTTGTTCAACATTTATAGGTGAGATGACCCCACCCCTTCCAAAACGGCCAATGATGGGCCTAGAGGGGGCGGGAAGGGGAGGAGCCTCAGGTGGGCGTGTCCACAGCTCTGCTTCCCAGCCATATTCTGCACGATGGCACCACTTCTGGGGTTTCTCACAGCCTGGATAATCTCTCAGGGGTTTCTCAAGGGCACAGCCGTTGAGAAAGGCTGGAACAGGTGATGTGAAAGACCTTCCCCCAAGACCCCAGACACCCAGTGCCCTGTTTGTCCTCTTCCCTCCTGAGCCAGGGCTGAACCCTGCCATTTACAACCCTAAAAAAAAAATACTCCCCCATATCACACTCTAAGCAAGGGACGCAGCAAACTATGCAGCGATTATATTCGATGGGCTAACGCAGGGGTAGTCAAACTGCGGCCCTCCAGATGTCCATGGACTACAATTCCCAGGAGCCCCCTGCCAGCGTTCGCTGGCAGGGGGCTCCTGGGAATTGTAGTCCATGGACATCTGGAGGGCCGCAGTTTGACTACCCCTGGGCTAACGTATTGTGTCCAACAGCTGCCATGGCTCATCATCCGAGCCTCGGATCTGTTTTCCCAGATGGGTTGCAACTGAGGAGCTGCCTTGCTGGTGGGATTCTGTTTCCTTCCCTTTCATCGGCGCCATAGGTGAAATCAGTTCCCCTCCAGGATGGATGGCTCAGCTCATTAACGCCATGTGCAGAGAGAAGGAAGCTTCCTGCAAGGCGGTGCAGATGGGACCTGATCGTCATATGGACTCCAGCAACTTCCGAAAGGACTTAACGCTTTTTATTTATAAGGAGCAGCCTGAATAGCTCAAGCTAGCCCAAGCTTGCAGGGTCGATCCTGGTCAGCTTTTGGATGGGAGATTGGGCGAGGAAGTCCGAAGTAGCTACGCAGAGGCAGGCAGCGGAGAGGTACCTCTAGTGCCTTGACCTGGATGGCCCACATTAGCCCAGCCTCATCAGATCTCCCCATGCTGGCAGGGGGCTGGTGGGAATTGTAGTTTGGCCCTCCCCATCACAGGAGCTCCAGCTAACTGGCTCCAAGCGGCAGTATTTCTTCAACCTTCCACTCCTGGCATTGTGACGTGATTTGCCATCAGCGCCGTATTTCCATATTCATAGGAAACCCATTGATATGTAGATAATAGTCCACTGCGGTAGTTATGAAGTTATGAAGTGCCGGATTTGATATAAATATGGAAATGGCCAGCTGGACGCTGTGCCCTGTTTGCTAGGACTTCACGTCGGATTCAGTCTCTTCAATTTCCACCGAGTTACTCTCCCCGATCCCCGTCAGAAGAGAACCAGCCCCGAGGTTGTTAATTGTGCCCTGATTTAGAGCAATTTGCCTCCGAAAAGGGAGGCATAAATCCAAATAAATGCAGACGGTTATTGCAGGAGAAATGAAAACGGATGTCTCCCGTCACAACTTCCTCCTCCCTCCCCACCCGCCTTCTGAATTAAACTGTGAACAAGCTTCAGTTCTAGTTATTATTTCGCGGGGTAGCCCTGGGGCTTGCGATCTCGATGGGTGACGGGGAAGAATGCATGACACTGCTTGAAGCACCAGTGTGCAGTTAGCAATTCTGCAGCCATCCTGTAGCACTTGCAAACCTTTGGCATAAAATTTCATTGCAAGTTGGATGGGTCGCTGCTGCAGGTTCCCAAGGGGCTGCCTTCTTTGACTGGGGATTTGGTCTCCTTAATGTGGGAAGGGACAGGGGCTTTGTACACGTGTGTCATCCCCTCTCTGGATCATGCCCGCTTCATACAAGCACCAGGGGGTGTCATCCCCTCTCTGGCTCATACTGTGTAAGTCAGACCACAGTTTATTAGTTTCCTCTGGCCGGCTCAGTAGTTATTTAACACCAAATGGCTATTACATCTACGTCTCATGTTTTTATTATGTCCCTCCTCCAAAGGATTGGGGAGTCCCTGATTCGAATCCTGACTGGACAATCACTCTCATTCCCTCTCTCAACCCAATCACATCAGACCGCAAGTCTGGAGAACCACAACGTGGGACTAGATGAAGTGTCCCGCCAGTTCGCCTTCCTGCTGCAGGCCCCAAATTTGCCCCTCTGCCGATTTCCTAGAAATACAGGATTGGAAGGGAGCTTCAGGGCCATCTAGGCCAACCCCCTGCAGAATGCAGGAAATTCACCACTACCTGTTCATCCACAATAACCCCAATGTGTTCAACTTGAAAGCAGCTGATAAACTTAGGGTGTAGCAGGCATTAAGTGTCAGTAGGTTTATGGTCAAGAGCTAAATCTGAGATGCCAGATGATTCTCAGCAAAGTCTGCTTTTGTCTGATTTGTGGCCAAGTCCCCTACCCCCCCCCCCCCCCCCCCAAGACATAAAACGTTATTACTGCTTTGCAAGCTCAGAACCTTTCTAGCAATTCTTGGCTCACAGCACCGATCAGGATTTTCTTTCCTGGCGCGAGCGTATTGGGGGGGGGGGGAATCTAATCAAATGTAGCGGCATCCCAAAACTCACAAATCAAATCCCTCGCAAGAAACGCCAAAAGGATTATTTCCTTTCCTCCCGCGATGCTAACCGGACTTCCTCTCCGCAGCTCTGTCAGCACCATCCGCAACCAGCGCTACCACATCCATGCCAACCTGTCCTTCGCCATCTTGGTGGCTCAGATCCTGCTCCTGATCAGCTTCCACTTAAGCCTTGGAACGGTAAGTGCCAAACGGCCGGGGGAATCTGGCCCCTGGAAACCGTTTCTGTCACGATTGATCTAATGGATGAAATCAGATTGAAACCAGCTGGAGGCTGCTGTGCTTCTGGATAATTTTATGAGCACTATCAAATGTAGGAATAGGATACAGATTTTCACCTCTGGTCCCTGTGGGATGCCACAAAAACTGAGAGCCACTTATTCCTTTTTCAGTGGAGTTGCGTCCGTAATGATCGAGCTTCATACTTTACTGTCCAGCACAGACAGTAGACTGGAATCTTGTTTTTTTCTACCTGGCTTGGTATGGCATTCTCTTTTACCATTTCTTAAAAGACCTAACCATCCCTCTGTGAGGTTTCTGCTGATTGTTTTCAATAAGAAAACTCCATGTGCAAGAAAGGTGCTTTATTGAAAAGTACAATGATGCTTGTTACCAGAGAGTTTTGCTAGGACTAACGTTCACTATCCACTGCCCTGCTTTAACTCTCAAGTCCCCCTGCTCCCCCCACCAATCATGAATATCTATCTGCCTTTCTGTGAGGTTTCTGTTGATTGCTTTCAATAAGAAAACTCCATGGGCAAGAAAGGTGCTTTATTGGAAAGTACAATGATGCTTGTTACCAGAGAGTTTTGCTATGACTAACGTTCACTACCTGCTGTCCTGCTTTAACTCCCAAGTCCCCCTGCTCCCCAGTCATGAATATCTATATGCTTGTTTGTCTGCCTGCCTGCCTGCCTGTATATTTATTTATTATGTCGATTTATGTACCACAATAAAAGTCGCAGTTTACATAAACAAAAAGAACATCTAAAATACTAAAAGCCAAAACTTAGACAGCTATCAGCAACTGTAGAAAATTATGGTGATTATAAGATCGGAATGTTTGGCTTTCCTCAACATTCCTCTGCGATTTGCCTGGGGAATGTTGAGAGAACCCCCTCAATTAGCATCTGGTTGCACTGACAGTGGAATTGCAGTGGCAATTCTGTCTAAGATGGATGGACCACTTATGGCTGGAGATGGGCACTCATAAATTAGCACAGGATTCTATGGCCCAAGCAGTATGTTAAGAAGGCTCTATACTTTCTGTGCCCCCGCCCCCGGCTTTGTTAAACATTCGTGGCCTTAGCCTTCTAATGCTTCTTCTCCCCATTCGTTCGAGGCTTTGTTCACCACGCATTAGTTCTACACTAGTCAGTACAAATTAAAACATGACAAATGTACACACTTTAAACCAGAGCAGCACGAAGCTGAAGGTACAGTCATATATTAACCAGCAGCAGCAGCGCTTGGACTGTGATGTCAGTAAGTAATAATCTTAATTCTTATAATGGAGCTTTGTTTCCCGATCTTGCATCATTAGGGCAGTATCCAGGCCTCACTCTCTTGGTTTAACTCTTGGAGAAACACAAAGGTCAGATGGCCAGTTGACTTTCCTGCATCCTGTTCTCACAGCCTGACCATCTTTTTTCGCAGCTCAACTGTCTCAGGGATTCCCAGCCAGGGACCCGTGAAATTCTGGAGGCCCACAGGAGCTCCGGAGGGGGTCTGTGGCCTTTCCCCTCCTGCTTTAATCGACTCAGCTACAAGCCGGCCACTTCTATTGAGTTCCCTTGTGCCCTGGGAGAGGATAGAGCCTGCATGACTACCCTTGCTTTAAACCCTCTCCTGTCTCTCCCCCTGTGAACTTAATTGCACTTGCCTGTTAATGTGGGTGGTGATGTCACTTCCAGTGACATGTCACTTCCTAGCGGATGTGGTAGGGAGGCATGGCTAGCTGACATCATTTCCAGGGTTCCTCGAAGCCTGGAAAATTATTTCAGGGACTCCTCCATGGTCAAAAGGTTGGAAAAAGTCTGGTTTAACCACTGCCTCTACTGTGACCTTGTGGTTTATTGGGGAGGGGCTGTGGCTCAGTGACAGAACATCTGCTTGGCATGCAGAAGGCCCCAGGTTCCATCCACAGCATCTCTGGCAGAAAGGAAGAAGTAGTAGGAAATACAAGATATATCCCTGAGACTTCAGAGAGCTGCTGCCAGTCTGAGTGGACAATACTAACCTTGATGGACCGAGGGGAATGAAGTCAGCAGGTGTGTCATTCCATCGGGCCCACATATCAAAGCAGCTGTTTTCTCCAGGGTGGTGACTGATCTCTGTTTTCAGGAGATCAATTGTCATTCTGTGGGAACACCAACCTCTCGGTGGCACCTGTAGACACCTCCCACTATCACAACTGATCTCCAGCGGACCAAGATCAGTTCTCCAGGAGAAAACGGCATCCTGTTTTCAGATACTGATTCTCCCTACCTTCCTGTTAGCTCATCTGTGCTTCCTTCCAGCAGAAAGCTGAAACCTGAGACCAGCACAGTCCCCCCTGGATAATGGCGACCCTAGGGCAGGAGCAGCTGCAACTTATCCTAAATTTATATATGGATTTGTGAGCAATGAATTGGCCAGGAGATCTAAGTTCCAACGCCTTGAGGGCCCAGAAGAGGATCCAGCTGCAGAGACCTCAAATGAAAGGGAACAGTTCCTTGCACTCTGATAGTACAACCCAGAAAACTGCTGAGCCACATCTCTGCAAGCAGGAGATAAATTGCTGGGAGAAGGGGGGGGGTGGGGAAGAGACCAAAAAACTCCAAAAATCCAAAGCGGATTTGGTTTTAGAGGGAGAAATAAAAACTTGGAGAGGAGGAAGCTGAGCAGAACAAGATATAATCAGAAACAGAGAACAAGGCAGGGAAATATACAATGAAATAATCCCCAATAAATCAGTTAGACAGCGTGTGACTCCTAAGAGGCAGCAGAAGCCGCAGGGAAATGAAAACGAGCAGAGGGAGCAAACGGAAGAAAAAGGATGGCTCATTGTCATGGTCGCTATCTTTTCATTTCCTCAGACTGCTGCACATAAGCGATGGAGGTGCCATTCCATGTGGGGAATGGTGCCTGCGTGCTCGCCCTAGGGGGCCTATGGCTCAGCGGCATCAGAAGGACAGGTTGTCATGGGTGCTGTGACCCTCAGAGGTCATGAGAGGCCTGGAATGCTTCTGTATGGAGGGAACCTGGAGACAGTGGCGGGGGCAGGAGGCAATGCCAGGCCCCGAATGACTCCCTTCCCATCCCGGCCTCCTCCATGACAGTTGGCGCTCCCACAGCTCCAGACTTGAGCTTGTAGATGATTATATGTCTAATGTCAGAAGTCTAAACTTGAGGCCCTCTCTGAGTGTGAGGCCTGGCCCCTTCTGTGATACACCTTGATTGTGGTAACTTCTGGGAAAACCTGGAAGTGTTGTCGGGTAGTTCTAGGAACATCCAGAAACTCTATGATTTTCTCACAGAGTTTTCAGTGAGTCCTAGAGCTACCTGATGTCACTTCTGGGTTTCCCTGGAAATGACGTAATGACAATGCTGTGTGCATTCCACCATCTGTTCCCCGATATAACGATAATACACCAAACACAGTAGCACGAAGACAACGTTCATCAGTAGCTCACGACCTACAACAAATCATCACACGAATACTTATAAAAATGAACTGTCAGCCATGATTACCTAGAAACTTTCCCTTGTTTTGGGAATTATCACTGCCGAAGGAAAGCACAATAGGCCGTAGTCCTCTCGTTCATCTTCCTTGAACCTTGGCAGGATGGCCATGCTCCAAGGGGTAGTCAAACTGCGGCCCTCCAGATGTCCATGGACTACAATTCCCATGAGCCCCTGCCAGCTGGCAGGGGCTCATGGGAATTGTAGTCCATGGACATCTGGAGGGCCGCAGTTTGACTACCCCTGCTTCACACTTATTTTGCTTGTGGTCCACACATGTGCTCAAGGAGCAATGCTCACGCGCAGTTACTAATGGGATGTGTAATAACCTTTTTTTGATTCTTGCGGTCTACAAGCCGCGTAAGTATGAAGATCCCCTAACAGTCCCGGTGTGAAGGCTCCCTAACAGTGCAGCATCATGGGGGTGAGCTTCAAGAGGTCCCCCCCCAAAGCTTGTTTGTCCCCCAAGTCCCCCGAATCCTGGAGGGGGTTCTGCCCATGCACCCATTCTCAGCTCATTTTGGAGGGGGAGGGGGAGGGTGTGTTGCTGCCTCGAAGACCCGTGCTGTAGAAAAGAGCTAGACCCCCCCCCCTTTCCCCAAACTGCACTGTGTTTGTTTTGCTCCCCACCTCAGATTGCTCTGGGGAGAGCTTCATTTTGCAGAAATGAGCACCTCTGGGAAAATACCAGGGGCTTTGCACATTTCCCCCACCTCTTGAGACGAAAAACCAATCCAGTGGGGATCTGCAGGCCGTCCGCCTTTACCGGGGGGAATGAGAGCTTCAAGGCTGAGGAAACAAAATCCGCAGTGACCCACCGGCAATAAATAACGTGGCAGTGTGCTGGCAGTACCCAGGAATGCGTTTACGATTCGGCAGCTTGCATACGGAACTGTTGTTAGCGACCCACAGAGGAAAATGTTCTTTTCCTCTCTCAGATATCAGATATCTCAGATATCGGGGCCTAATGAAGCCAGCGGGTAGAGACAGCTTGGTGTAGCAGTTAAGAATGGCGACCTCTAATATGGGGAACCGGGTTTTATTCCCTACTCCTCCTCCACAAAAAAACGGCTAGATGACCTAGGGTCTGTCACAGTTTTCTCAGAGCTCCCTCAGCCCCACCTACCTCACAGGGTTGTCTCTTGTGGGGAGAGGAAGGGAAGGTGATTATGAGCAGCTTTGAGACACACGCGGCCTGCTGGGTGATTTACGTCATCCTTTCTCATTTTTTTTTTTTTTTTACCGTTGAGAAACCTTCCTCAAAGCTGAGATTTTTGTTTATGAGACAGCATTCAAATGCATGATCCCCCATCTGCATGCAGGGAGCCAGGTTCCAGGAGGGCTGTACACTATGCCTGTTTTCACTCGAAAGTCGTGTGGCATTACAAGAGAGGGGGATATTTCTGATGATCTGGGGCCAAGGGACCAAGCCCTATGAAGATAGGTTGAGGGACTTGGGAATGTTCAGCCTGGAGAAAAGGAGGTTGAGAGGGGACATGAGAGCCCTCTTGAAGTATTTGAAAGGTTGTCACTTGGAGGAGGGCAGGATGCTGTTTCTGTTGGCTGCAGAGGAGAGGACACGCAGTAATGGGTTTAAACTACAAGTACAACGATATAGGCTAGATATCAGGAAAAAATTATCACAGTCAGAGTAGTTCAGCAGTGGAATAGGCT